>NW_014577370.1:40133-47256 GCF_000485595.1 Priapulus caudatus
TTATGTTTTTACAGGGCAGGATACGTAAAATTATCAATATTTACCTAAAAGAAGATAACCAAGGCGGACCATAATTTGAACCGCGGAAATATCAACGATTAATAGTATATATAGTTATATTAATATATATTATATATATTATATATACATGCAATACCTTACAGATAACATACATACATAAATAAAATTATAATATAATTATAACGTCTGCAAGTAGTTTTTAATAATGTTGATAGTGGTTATAGATAAATAATTAATAATTAATATGTCAGTAGTTATAGTAGTAGTAGTAGTAGTAGTAGTAGTATTAAGTAGTCGAATAATAATAATATATAATAATAAAAGAATTATTATTATTTATATTACCAAGCGCGTACCCAGCGTCAGCTTTACTGGTCATTCATGTGACATCATATGTGTGTCCACCAGAGCGGTAAAACCAGGCAGGCTGTCCGGCAGCAGCAGGAGCGCAGCAGCAGTCGGCGCAACCATCCGACGTGGAGATGGTCAACTACATGATGAAAGTATTCAACTGGTGGACGGGGATCACGGAAACCAAAACCTGTGAGGGCCACCGCACCGATTCTCGCCCTTCCACCGTACATGCTCCGCACCTCCCCCCGTCCTTCACCGTACATCTACGCCACTCCTCTCGCCCTTCACGCGTTACACCACCGCCACCTCCGCCGTCCTTCGACCGTACATCCACCGCACCATCCTCCGTCCTTCACCGTACAGCACCGCCACCTCCTCCCCTTCACCGTCACAGCCACCAGCCGACCTCCATCCCCGTCGCCTTCCAACCGGGTTAGCATCCAACCGCGCCACCTCCTCCGTCCTTCACCGTACAGCCACCGCCACTCCTCCGCCCTTTCACGCGTACAGCCACCGCACCTCCTCCGTCCTCACCGTAACAGTCCACCGCCGAAACCTCCTCCCGCCCTTCACCGTACAGTCCACCGCAGCCTCCCTCCCGTGCCTTCACCGTACGCCACCGCCACCTCCTCCGTCGCTTCACCGTACAGCCACAAGCCATCCTACCCGCCTTCCACCGTACAGTCCACCGCCACCTCCTCTCGCCCTTCACCGTACAGGCCACGCCACCTCCTCCGCCCTTCAGACAGCCACCGCACATTCCTCCGTACTTCACCGTAACAGCCACGCCACCTCCTCCGCCGTCAGCCGTACAGCCACTCGCCACGCCTCCGCCCTCACCGACAGCCACTACGCCACCTCCTCCGTCCTTCACCGTAACAGCGCCACCGCACCCCTCCGCCCTTCACCGTCAGCCACTCGCCACCTCCTCCTTCCTCACCCGTACAGCCACCGCCACCCTCCTCCGCCTTCACCTGTACGCCACCGCCAACCTCCCTCCGCCCTTCACCGTACAGCCACCGCCACCTTCCTCGCCCTTCACCGTAACAGCCACCGCACCTCCTCGTCCTTCACCGCGCAGCCACGCCAGTCCTCGTCCTTCAGCCCGTACAGGCCACGCCACCTCCATCCGTCCTTCACGCGCAGCCACCGCCACGCTCCTCCGTCGCTTCCACCGTACACCACCGCCACCTCCTCCGTCCTTCACCGTACAATCACCGCCACCCCTCCCGTCCTTCACCGTACAGCTGACCGACGCTTTCTCTCCTCTCTCTCTCTCTCTCTCCTCCTCTCTCTCTCTCTCTCCTCTCTCTCTCTCTCTCTCTCTCTCTCTCTCTCTCTCTCTCTCTCTCTCTCTCTCTCTTCTCTCTCTCGTCTCTCTCTCTCTCTCTCTCTCTCTCTCTCTCTCTCTCTCTGCCCGCTTCTCTTCCTTGCTTTCTCGCTCTCGGTCACGTTAGTCTTGTCTGGCGTGTGTCTGGCGTGTGGCTTACTTTGGCGCGATCCAGCCTTGCTGTTCCAGCTCACTCAACCGCTCGTGTAGCTGAGTGGAGCCGTTAGATGGCAGCAGTAGCTGTGCGTACCCGCCTGGTCCGTACCAAGCTGCCCGACCTCTCGTCACACGACTGCGACAATGCGACAATGCAATTTATTAGCAGCCCGCACACGCAATAGCAAGTATTTTAACACGGCAAAGCCCACCTTTTCCGATATAAATTTTGGCTGATTTTCCATACGAAGTTTAGGAGGGTCCAATCAAAAACGTCCAACTATAAAACCTTCTGTTGCTATTTGCTTCGGGTATTTCATGTATTGACTGGACTAATAGGGTAGAATTCGCGCATATTATAAGCGCGTGCCTACCTAAATTTGCTGCCGGTCGTGTGTGGCCAGTCCGCTATCTCTCTGAACATGGCTCGCTTCCAGCCTACGTCGTAATCGGCCGTGTCCTTTTGGTTGCTCAGGCAGACGCCAAGCTTACCTAGCGCGCCAGTCGTCTCGCAATATACTGAGACGGCAAGAGAGAGGGGCATTAATAAGGAGGGACAATTATTACATTACAATATATATATAATATATTTATATATATAATATATATAGTATATATATATATATATTGTAGGGGAGTACGCGCGCACGTGTGTGTATGTATGTATGTGTGTGTGTGTGTGTGTGTGTGTGTGTGTGTGTGCGTGTGCGTGTGCGTGTGCGTGTGCGTGTGCGTGTGCGTGTGTGTGTGCGTGTGCGTGTGCGTGTGCGTGTGCATGTGCGTGTGCACGTGCATGCGTTCCTGCGTACGCGTGTGGGTGCGCGCGCGTGTGCATATATATATATATATATATATATATATATATATATATAATATATACTCGTGCACACTCACCTGGCAGGGTGCGCAGGAGGCGCAGCCTGGCTGCACTTAGCAGCTTCCTGTAGGAACTCCTGGCGGACGCCTCCAGCAGCCGCGGCGCCAACACCGCGTGGCTCCACGACCAGAAGTCCTCAACGCTGCGGCATATAATATAATAATAATAATAATATAATAATAATAATAATAATAATAATAATAATAATAAATAATAACAATATAATAATATTAATATCAGAAATGAATAATAATAGATATATTATCATTCACTCCTGATAATATAATGTAAAATATAAAATAATCATGTGAGATATAATCAAGAGTGCATCTCTATTATGCACTCTTGATATAATGTACATATAATGTAATCATATGACATATATTTATAAAATAAAAATACAATATAAAATGTGAAATAATAATATAATTATAAACAAGCAGAAAATTAATATAGGTAAGTAATTAATAAGTAAGTAATGATAAATATAAAAATAATAATAGTAAATAACAATTCGTGGCACATCCCACTAAATACATCTTCGACGAGATCTACATTATTTCGACGAGAACGAGTACATGTCAAATGCAATCCTCGATTCAGGTAACTCGCGACTGAAATACCAAACGTGTAACGACGGTAGCCACCGTTCACGCAAAGCAAGGTAAGGAAGGGACAAGCCCACCAACATGGAGAACACAAACAAGCCCACAAACATGTAGACGTATACAACGTGCGCGTGCCATACCGTTTGACCTCCATGAAGGTCGCGCTACGCTCGTCTGCGCTCGCTACGAACGATTGTTCAGTAAGTTCCGCCCTCATGCTGGCCTGCAGGTGGAACGAGGCGACGCTTCGCTCAGCGTAGTTGACGGCCAGTACGAGCCATAGGAACACGCCGCTAATGACGCATGCGCGTAGCAGCTCGTGCAGGCGGCGCACCCTGGCGGCCTCGCGCCGTGCTCGCTCCAGCCTGTAGCCACCTACCGGTCGGAACCGCGCGACCTGTAGGCAAAGAAACACGGTGAAGGTCACGTGAAAGTCACGAAAACCGTGTTGAGAAGAATTAACGACTACAAGCGAGGCTAAATCTATAGACTTTCGGATGCTTCGTAGAGACAGATATAATTCCTGACAAAATACACTGTTAAAAAATCTCATTTGCAATTGTGTGAAGCGCTACGTAAAATCTTCGTAATCAATAACAAACACGTCATTTGTAAATAACCCAAGTCAACGATCGACAACGAAAAACAACGTTGTACGTTCGCTGGTAAACTTGCACACACTCTCTGCGTGTGAGGCTACTCACTTGTCCGCCGCTGGATATAGGCTCTAACGCCGGCTCCATCTCTGCGTTTAGAAGTTCCGTCTCGTCGGCCGACATCGGCTTTGCCAACGTCGAAATGTACAGAGCAAGCAGCAGAATCTGAAACGTCAGGAGTAGGAGTGCATCACTCATGTACTGCCGCCAGTATAGCCGCGACGAGTAGTCTACGTCCTTCCTCCGTCCCAAGTGTTCCGGTCTCACCGGGATCGTCCCGGTGCGACATACTGGTCCCGGTGTCCCGTTAAGAGTCCAGAAAGTCCCGGTCGTAACATTTTTCAGCCATATTTTACAATTTACATCAGTAAAATACTAAATTTGCCGTGGTTGTTGATGTACTTTGATTCCAGCGAACAATAAAAGGCATAAATTAACATAAATTTGCATTATATTTTACATGTATACTTTATAAAAAATGGTGGTGCGCCGCGACAAACACATGTCGCAGCCCGTCACAACTTTTTTGTTGAGGCAAAAGGAGGATCTATGTAGGAGTTATCCTAGCATAGATTTATATGATAACATTCCATCAGTTGACATCATGTAAGAAATCGGAAAAAGACCTTGCATGTAAGGTCCTCGCTGCGTATACCAGCCAGTACACAATCTGGCTACGTTAGTGTGTTAGCGCATGCGCAATATCTCACCAGGGGAGTTATATTTTGTAATGAATATACATTTGAAATGGTTAAGGGATATCTCAGCATAGATTTTCCTAATAAACCTTTATCAGTAGATCTGTGTTTATAATAAGGAGGGCGCCCTCGCATGTTGGGTACAAAACACCTACTTTATGCCCTCACATCCATCCCCTTGCCTCCCATGTTCCTCGTTCAGCCTCCTTCTTCATCTACCGCCCCCAGCTATTTTCCCTGCCGTCTTTCCTCGGTCCCCCATCCCCTCTCCCCAGCAGCAAGCTATATTATGAAGTTTTTGTCTGACGGCACTGAATGCCTAACACGGTGCGCGCGCATGCGCATTATCTCCCGAGAGAAATCGTATTTTGCAAAGATTATGCATTTAAAATTAAGAGGAGTTATCCTAGCATAGATTTATATGATAACATTCCATCACTAGACATCATTTAATAAATAGGAGAAAGACCTAGCATGTAAGGTCCCCGCTGCGTATACCAGCCAGTACACAGTCTGGTTACGTTAGTGTGTTAGCGCATGCGCAATATCTCACCAGAGGAGTTATATTTTGTGATGAATATGCATTTAAAATGGTTATGGGGTATCTCAGCATAGTTTCCGTAATAAACCTTTATCAGTAGACCTGTGTTTATAATTAGGAGAGCGCCCGAGCACGTAGGGTACAAAACACCTAGTTTATGCCCTCGCGTCTTTCCTCTTGCTTCCCCTATCCTTCGCTCAGCCTCCTTCTTCTTCTACCGCCCCCAACTATCTTCCCTGCCGCCTTTCCTCAGTCTCCCATCTCCTCTTCCCCGCAGCAAGCTATATTATGAAGTTCGACTCAGACGGCACTGCACGCCTAGCACGGTGCGCACGCATGCGCAATAGCTACCGAGAACAATCTATTTTGCAAAGATTATGCCTTTATAACGAAGAGGAGTTATCCTAGCATAGATTTATATAATAACATTCCACCAGTTGACATCATTTAAGAAATAGGAGGAAGACCTTGAATGTAAGGTCCCCGCTGCATATACCAGTCAGTACATGACCTGGCTACGTTGGTGTGTTAGCGCATGCGCAATATCTCACCGGAGGAGTTATATTTTGTGATGAAAATGCATTTAGTATGATCAGGGGATATCTCAACAGAGGTTTCTGTAATAAATTATTATCAGTAGTTCTCTGTTTATAGTTAGGAGAGCGCCCTAGCCTGTAGGGTGCAAAACTCCTACTTTATCCAGCCCGCCCTACCCTTCGTCTCCATCGTCGCATGTTCAGCCTCCTTCTCCTTCCATCGTCCCTCGACTTTATTCCCTGCCACCTTCCTTCCGTTTCCCACCCCTCTTTCCCTCAGCAAACTATATTCACATACTTTTCCTTTGCCCGTACTGCACGTCTGAAACGGTGCTCGCACATGCGCAATATCTCCCGAGAAGATTAATATTTTGCAAACATTGTGAATTGCAATTGAAGAGGGGTTACCCTAGCTAGCATAGATTTATATGATAAAATTTCATCAGTATACCTCACTTCAGAAATAGGAAGCAGACCTTCCATGTAAGGTCCCCGTTGCATATATCAGTCAGTACATAACCTGGCTGTGTTACTGTTTTAGCGCATGCGCAATATCTCACCAGAGGAGTTATATTTTGTGATTAAAACGCATTTACTATGGTCAGCGGATATCTCAACATAGGTTTCTGTAATGAATTATTATCAGTAGACATGTGTATATAGTGAGGAGAGCGCCTTAGCCTGTAGGGTGCAAAACTCCTACTTTATCTCTCCCACCCTTCCCTTTGTCTCCATTGTCGCACGTTCAGTCTCCTTCTCCTTTCATCGCCCCTCGACTTTCTTCCCTGCCACCTTCCCTCCGTTTCCCACCCCTCTTTCCCTCAGCAATCTATATTCACGTACTTTTCCTTTGCCCGCACTGCACGTCTGAAACGCTGCTCGCGCATGCGCAATATCTCCCGAGAATATTAATATTTTGAAATGAAGAGGGGTTATCCTAGCATAGATTTATATGATAACATTTCATCAGTATACCTCACTTCAGAAATAGGAAGCAGACCTTGCATGTAAGGTCCCCGCTGCATATACCAGCCAATACATAATCTGGCTACGTTTCTGTTTTAGCGCATGCGCAATATCTCACCAGAGGAGTTATATTTTGTGATTAAAACGCATTTAGTAACATACCGTTTGACGGCGGATACCATCCTCCCAGCTTCTCCCGGGCCGCTTCGCTCCATCGCAAGCTCTTGATCCACGTCTGGTCCCCCCACTTTAATGGATTTGCGTCCCTGACCACTCACATACACACACACACACACACACACACACACACACACACACACACACACACACACACACACACACACACACACACACACACACACACACACACACACACACAC
>NW_014577370.1:48042-60275 GCF_000485595.1 Priapulus caudatus
CCCCCTCTCTCTCTCTTTCTCTCTCTCTCTCTCGCTCTCTCTCTCTCTCTCTCTCTCTCTCTCTCTCTTTCTCTCTCTTTCTCTCTTTTTCATCTCCACCCCCCTAACTCCCTTTTCCTCTTGAATAAGCTAGAAAGGTAAGGAATGACGTACCATCCCACGACACCATGCTGTTGACAGACATGGGAGCCTGCTGGATGACACTTGATGTCATCGTGCCCGCCATGACACCCAGCAGGTCCTCCTCTGTTAGGGTGCCGTCGGCTAGGTCGTCGACGTCGCCGCCGCCGCCAGGGGAACGGTCGTCCTCCGTGCGGTGGTACTCGCTGCCATATTGAGCTGCCCACTGCTCCACGAAGTCGCCTTCCCCTGCTGCGAGAGAAGCGCCGTGTTTGTAGACTTCGAAGGAAAACATAGAGGGCGTGCACGTCTCTTGCTGGTCAGGCGTACATTAAGAGAAGAACTGACCGGATGTGGTGCAATCCCGCTTCCGTACTCCAATACTTCCAAGCTCCGAATAGTATACGCAGCATCGCTAGATCATTGACACATAAATGTGTTCCAATCTGAACTTTTCAGTGAAATGCGATAGCTTTCGTGAATAATAGCTAACCGCATTGCTGTATTAGTGCTATTTCTAACTCGAACGAGTGTTAAAATGCCCAGAGAAACTTGAACTTTGCAATGAATTTGCATGATCTGATTGCTAGGTAAAACTGCCCACCAGAGTGCGCCATCTTCTCGAAGTCGATGCTGCTCAATGTCTCGTCCATCTGGCGGAACTGGAACTTTGGTTTGCTCGTCGTGGAGATGACGTAATCAGGGTCGTGACCTAGGCCTAGCGCGTCATCCGGATCACTGTATGCAACGAACAACGAGTCTCAGAACTCGGATCACGTAACAGTACATGGGAACGTAAGTAAAACACACAGTCACCAACAATGTAGATGGAAATACAAAGGAAATGTGCACAGAACTTCTTTAATTACATCTTTGTTAACTAAAACTAGAGACACCTTGCGTGCGTGCGTACGTGCGTGCGTGCGTACGTGCGTGCGTGCGTGCGTTCGTGCGTGTGTGCGTGCGTTCGTGCGTGCGTGCGTGCGTGTACGTGTGTGTTGTGTGTCAATAATTTAAATTTACTGGTATCTAGTTCCGGTATCTTCATAGATAACAGCATGTATCTATCGTTGATTAATGGCTCGCCATTAATAAGATAGAAAGTAGTATCGTATAAGGTAGTATCGTATATCGTAGTAAGGTATCCCCGTATATCGTAGGTAGGTCATGTATAAGGTAGTATCTATATCGTATTAAGGTATACGTATAGGTAGTATCGTATTACGTACGTAAAGGTATTCGTATACGGTAGTATCGTATTATCGTAGTAAAGGTATCGTTATAACGGTAGGTATTCGTATATATCGTAGGTAAGGTATCGTATAGTATACGCATACTCGTAGTAAGGTCATCGTATAGGTGTATCGTAATCGTAGTAGGTATTCGATATAACGGTAGTATCGATAATATCGTGTTAGTAAGGTATCGTATAAGTGTATCGTTATATCGTATAGGTATCGTATAATCGGGAGTAAGTTTATCGTTATAAGGTAGTATCATATATCGTATTAAGGTTATCGTATACCGGTAATTCGTATATCGTAGAAGGTATCGTTAAGTAGTATGCGTATATCGTTAGTAAGGTCTCGATATAGTAGCTAGGCGTATATCTAGTAAAAGTAGTCGATAATATCGATAGTAATGGTATCGTATAAGTAGTTACGCTATGCGTAGTAAGGTATCGTTTATAAGTAGTATCGTATATCGTTAGTAACGGTATCGTATAACGGTGTATCGTATATTCGTAGTACAGGTATCGTTATAACGGTAGTATCGTGTTCCGTAGTAAGGTATATCGTATAAGGTTATTCTATCGCATATTCGTTAGTAAGGTATCGTATAACGGTAGTATCGTATAATCGTACAGTAAGTATCGTATAAGGTAGTATCGTATATCGTAGTAAGGTATCGTATAAGGTAGTATCGTATATCGTAGTAAGGTATCGTATAAGGTAGTATCGTATATCGTAGTAAGGTATCGTATAAGGTAGTATCCGCACTATACTAGTAAGGTAATCGATTAAGGTAGTATCGTATATCGTAGTAAGGTATCGATAAGTAGTATCGTATATCGTAGTAAGTATCGTATAGGTAGTATCGTTATATGTAGTTAAATGTATCGTTAGGTTGGATCGCATATCGTAGTAGGTATCGTATAAGGTAGTATCGTAATAATCGCAGTAAGGTATCGTATAAGGTATATCGCTATATCGTTAGTTAAGGTATCGTATTAAGTAGTATGTATATCGTTAGTAGGATATCGTATAAGGTAGTATCGATATGCGTAGTAAGTATTCGTATAAGTAGTATCGTATATCGTAGTAAGGTATCAGTATAAGTAGTATCGTATATCGTAGTAAGGTAATCGTATAAAGGTAGATCGTAATATGCGTACTTAAAGTACTCGTATAAGGTAGTTATCGCATTTGAATAATTGGAAAACTTTGATCGTGTAAAACTTGTCGGTCACAAGCGTTGTTTGCACGCACAATATTATCATAGTCGTCGCACACTATCCTAAAGTCGCCGGGCAGGCCAGCGTGTGTTTTGCGTCCGCGAGCACGTCGTTTTCTAGGGATACATCAAATTTTCGGCTGACAGTCGCTACGATCAGGCAATAGCGACACTAATACGTCGCGAACGTTGTAGAGAAAGCCGGCGACGCGCAGCTCAGACGCTCGCGCGAAGGCGCATGTGCTCTGCGGAGTGAGGAAAATTGCCGTGCAATGGCGACGTATGAAATTTTCTATAGCGGCTGCTGCAGCAGAGCTATGCTCGTATTGCAGAAGACGCGAGTGTGACACCCTCGCGTCACTGCGCGGTATACGCGGACCGCCACAGCGACCAGCCTTCAACACGGGCCCGCAGACACGACCGACGCCGCGCGCCCTCTGTCGCCGCGCGGTGACGTTGCGCAGTTCTAGGTGACGTCTGCTAGTCGTTGTCGACGCGTGTCTGTTGTGTACGGGGTCGTGATGTTCCCGTCGCTAGCGTCTAGTAGCGATAGGCACGGCGTAGTGAAGCGGAGAGCGACGCCTGCTGCTGCTGTGTGCGTGTGTGTGTGTGTGTAAACGCGACGCACTCGGAGCCAGTATCCGACATACTGATGCAACAGCATTAGTGTATGCCAACCATCAGGTCACCCATCCGACCATAACGCTGCATAGCGCACTCATGCAGCGAGAACAAATACACACACCGACAACGAAGAAGAGCTGGAACGCATACACGTCGGAGCTGACTGCGTATATAAGGTGTAGGACCACAAGGCCGCTGGTCGCCTTGCCCCCGGTCTATCGGATCCGAACAACAGCGAGCCCGCCTGTAGAGCGCCGCACGGGATTGTGTGAGCACTGTGGTCTAGCGCAGCAAGGCAGTGGCCGACGACGGAAGATCTCATATAACCCTGCTGCCTCTCCGAACGACGCACGGCGACGTCCGGTCATAATCACAGAGGGACGTCGCACACGACAGCATCGACAACGACGGCCGACAGGTTATTTACGACGATGACAACGACTCGGTGATGCCGACAACGCGTCGTTCGTGGCGCCGGAAGCCGGGATAGCATACACTATCGAACTGTCGGAGCGACACGAGCCAGCCCTGGCGGCGCGCGCACCGAACGACGATGTGCAACGCCGCGAAATCATCTGCGTGGTGAGTACTGCGTGTGTGAGCGACAGCGCACCTATGCGGCAGCGACACAACGTGCGTGCAAACTCCGGTGCATATACTGCGGTCGGAAGTCCGAAGGCGGATGGCGCGGCAGCCGCAGGAATACGATGGCGTCACCAATTGATGCTGTTCGGGAGCCGCCGCCGCCCTCATTGTCGCCATTGTCGGTCTTGCATGGGCATCTGGCCTGGCCTTACCGCATGGACTGAGCTGTTCGATAATCTCTGCCCATCATAGGGGGCGCTACTTCATCGCCGTCGCGTTACGTGTGCTCGTGGCTGGTCCAAGCGCGTGAAGGCCAACCGCGGCGTGGGTTTTCCGCTCATAGTGTATGTGTGATGTGTGTATGGTGTGTGTGTTGGTGTGTGTCGTTGCGTGCGTGCGTGCGTGCTGGCGTGCGAGTGCTGTGTGCGTGTGCGTGTGCGTGTCGTTGCGTGTGCAGTGTGCGTGTGCGTTGCCGTCTTGCGTGTCGTTTGTGAGATGATCGTATCGTTCAGTAATGCCGTCGGTTACCGAGAAGCATCAAACAGACGGTATTGCGGGAGAAGGAGGTAGAGAATAGAGAGAGAGAGACGAGGAAAGAGAGAGAGAGAGAGAGACGAGAGAGAGACTTGAAGCTGACGGTAGTAACATATTAATATCAGAGAATTGTATGGTACATTTATTCTCATGCTCACAGAAATTTAAAAATAAAAGGTGTATTTACAGTTCCTCCAATATCGGATTCCCGTTTGCATTTCTGTGTTCAGTGTATTACTAGCCTGCCCTGCTGTCCCACTATCTGCATTCATGAGTTGATCGAGTGATCTTTGCACTCTCCATCTCCTACTAATATTCAATATATTAACATACTAATTATTAATAAAATATTTATTTTTTCACATTGATTTAGACATTCTCATTTGTAAACAGACTATATGGAGAGTTTACGAAAGACCAACAAATATTTCTATATTAACGACTGGTTTACTATTACACCACATAGTCACGTAACACTGTGCACTCTCAGCATTTGTGCTGATAACAAAACGTCTCAAGGTCGCTACGAGTTCATCAAACGTCAATCGTCGCTGTCCGCTATCACTGTCGTCGCTCACAGCTATCACGCACTATTAACATTTTTCTGATGCCGACTTTGCCAGAATACAGAATGATTTGGAGGACGTTTGATACTTAAGATACAGTAACATCGCTCTACTTACATTACAGCAGCGGTTCGCCGCATTATTTAACTGATATGTGTGCTAATTTGACAGCGACCATTTCTAGCCATTCGTAATAATCAGGAGTGTATATATAGATATACTTATTATCTATGATCTATATTGTATATATATACATCATACATACTACATACTAACTCTACATCTACATATACAGCTATACATCTTAACAATCATACATCTACTCCTTACATCATAACATCTACATCTACATCTACCATCTACATCTACATCTCACATCATACATCACCATCATAATCTACATCTACATCTACATTGTACATCTTACGCTATATATCTATTATCTACATTACATCTACCATCTAACAGTCTACATCTACGGAATAATTTATATCATCTACTAATCTATATCTTACACTCTACATCTACATGCATCTACACATCTACATCTACATCTACAATCTACATCTAACATGTACATTCTTACAATCTACATCTTAAAATCTACTCTACATCTACAATCTACATTCTACATCTACATCTATCATCTACATTTTATTTTTTTGCGTCTATATTACATCTACATCAAAAATCTACTATCTACCATTACACTCATATCTATATTATATATCTACATCTATAATTACACACTTAACCTGATAATTACTATCTGTTAATCAGCGACGGTGAGCAATAAGAAGCCCGGTTAATTCCTATTGTACCGGTGGTTGTCATGCAATTTATTAAGAACATTTAGTTCATAATCGTACTTCGCGATATGTGACAAGACGCGCACGGAGCCGTTTTATTGACTACTCCTGCTAGGGGTGGTGTGTACTAATAAAACATACAACACAGCGGCCCCAGCGCGAGGATCATCAGCTTGTACCGCACACAAAATCGTTATAACGGCACAAAGTACAGTGCGTGGGTTGGCGTGCGTGCGTTTTTGGGCGCGCTACGTCATGTTTGTGTGTAGTGTCGCGCGCGCGCGCCGTGGTCGGGTGTGTTGTGTGTGTGTGTGGGTCGGTGTGGGTGTGTGTGTGTGTGTGTGTGTGTGTGTGTGTGTGTGTGTGTGTGTGTGTGTGTGTGTGTGTGTGTGTGTGTGTGTGTGTGTGTGTGTGTGTGTGTGTGTGTGTGTGTTCGTGGGCGCGTACGTGTGCATGTGCGTGCGTGCGTGGGCGCGTGCGTGCGTGTATGCGCCCGTTTGTGTGGAACCTTTACTCCATAGATGTGTAACTAGTGACTCGCCTTCACCCTTCACACTAATCTTTTCATTGCTAAACAGAGCGGCCGTGCTGAAACGCACAGGCGGGTCGACATAATTATTTTATATTACGATTATCTTATTTATAATTTATTTTTATTTACATTTAATTTATACTATACGTCACGATGCGCGTGGCCGAAAAGACGCGGATGACGTCATCTGCACGTAGACAACCGCATACAGTGACGATAGATGGCACCTCACCTGCGCGTGCGAGCTGCGCGTGGACGCACTGACGCCTCTATCTCATCCGACTCCGATGAATCCCAGTCTCTGTTCTTCTCGCCTCCCTCGTAGTCGATGTCACGGCTGCGTGGGTGGGCGCTCGGGGGGCGGGCTCGCACCTCCTCCTCCCATTCGTCTGCGAAACGTAGTTGGAAACGGGCTATTGTTCACCATATCACATTATAAACTAGAGCACTTCCGCCAAGGCAGCTGAATTCTCTCAATGTGAAATTTTTTATTAATTAATTAATTAAGTGGAAAAATTAATTAATTAATTAAGTGGAAAAATTAATTAATTAATTAATTAATTAAATAATTAATTGGATCCGGATTAGTGCGGGCGTGCAGGTGAGGGAGGACTGTGGTTGCCCCTTAGCCTGTGGTTGCGTGTTTGTAAGTCTACAGCCAGCGCACCTAGCGAAAGTGAACTGAAACGTGCATGTTAACAAACCCACAAACCCACAAACACACAAACCAACACTCAAACACACGCCGGTGAAAACATAACCCCCGCCAAGCTCCTGGCGGAGGTAAAAATAAAAATAAAACGCTGGGCGACGCGAGATGGCTACATAGAGTGTGCGGTGCGAGTGTCGCGCGGAAATGTCAATGCATCAGGTATATAGTAGATAGCGACAACTGTGTACGTTAACGGCCTCTAGAATAACGACGACTACAACAACGACGATTACAACCACTGACGAATGATATGCCACGCCAGAGCGTTTGTCGTGTAGCAGTAGTGGGGAAAGATAAAGCTTACATGTGACATTTAAAACACGACGTTATGCAATATGACAAGAATCAAACAGCGGGTCCCAAGTTCAGCGCTGATCGGTTTTGTTGTGGCCATGCGTAATTCGTAAACACTGGGATATAGGCAACGCTGTTATTAGCATGTTTTTTAACCGCGGTGTGACCCGTCTGCAAGGGAACGCGGTATAACCTTGCTGCCTCGCGCCTGGCAACAGCGCATATCTCACCGCGTGACACTATTTCAGTCTCGTGCGGTATTCGAAAATCTTCTGAAATTTCTGAAATTTCTGATGTTTGCACGACAGGGCCGCCCTCTATATAATAATAACGACAAGCGTACGCACCAGCCGCCTGGCCGTGGAAGGCACTGGTCACTCGTCTGTCCGGGTGAGCCGTCGCTGGTCGCTGGCTGCGCAGCTCCGCCCTCTCTCTTACGGCGCTGCTACCCCGCGCGCCCGCCACCACCGTCTTCGGCCTCTCCGTCTTTTTCCCGGCTCCTCTTACCCCGTGACCTGTGCGCGGCCTCGCGTCTACAAGCAACGCAACGTCAACGATGAGGGCATCTTGTATAGACTATATATATATATATATATATATATATATATATAATAGGGACACAGATCGCGAGTTTGCGCTGCAAGCTAATGATCTTTTGCTTCCCGTTGCGATGACAAGGCGTGATAGATTTCACTGTTATCCGCCGCAAACTTAATCAAGCTTCACGTTGGAAAGTGCCAAACATTAACCATACAAACTGCTTACGTTATTTTAAACTCATAATTAATTAAAAAAAAACGTGTAACGTTTCATATGTGTTCAATGTTAAGCATTCCAGTACAGACTGACTACGTGTACGTCACGAACCGCACTTACCTATGTTCAGTGTTCTCCGGGTCGCGGTGTTGCCATGATGACCCGTCATCGGCCTTGCCTCGTCGCCCATGATATCATCATCGCTCCAGCTGTCGCGCCGCGGTTGCCGGGGCGGTCTCGCGCTAGCACCACGCTGACGGTAGCTGGTCGTCGGCCTCTCTGCACACGACGAAGAGCACTCTTGTGACAGCAGAAGGCGGGGAAGGATGAAGAGAAGACGGAGGGAGAAGATGAGGCGGAGCAGGAGTAGCAGCAGTAGTAGCAGCAGAAGCGGCGGCGACGGCAGTAGCAGTAGTATTAACAGTCGTCGAATAGTCGTGGTCATCGTCGTCGTCGTCGTCGCTTTCGTCGTCGTCGTCGCTTTCGTCGTCGTCGTCGTCGCTTTCGTCGTCGTCGTCGTCGCTTTCGTCGTCGTCGTCGTCGCTTTCGTTGTCGCTGTCATCGTCGTCGTCGTCGTTGTCGTGTCTTGCAGTGAGCGGTGATACATTTTACGATGTCCTAGATTGCTCTACTCACCCTTTCCTGCCACGTCTACCTCCTCATCGCTCCAACTACCCCTGCGTGTCGCGGCTGCATTCCCACGAGAGGACACTGCGGCGCGGCGACGTGGGTGGGCGCTAGCGGGACGTTTTGGCCCCGTAATGGCGCCTGTCGCTAAACGACGGATAGGCGACTCCGTGCTAACATCACACTCTGTCACCAGGTCCTGTAATCAGAGCTGTACCTAAACTCATGTACATTACACAGGGCATGGGTTATAATCATGCGTCCTCTAGACTGCAAGCACGCGGTATCGAAATAAACATGATTATTATTATTAGGAATTCAGTGCTATTGCATATGCGAGGCCTTGTCAGACTAATCACACGTAAAAGAGTAATCAGAATAAGTAAACATAGTTATCATAAATGTCATTAATTTTTTTAAACACTTTACTTCAAAAATTATGACATTTTAGACTTATGGTGTCATATACTACTAGTGATGTTCCTGACAACAGCCCCCCGGTCCATAATACCTCATTATGTGTGACGACCACCGGACTGATTGATGCTTGATCTGGCGTTGAGTCGCTCTTGTACCCGTCCGCGTCAAATCCGAAATCTTCCTGCCTAAGAGCTGCTCCTCTGCGTAGCCGTGTAAACTAGAGCCAACCGAATACGAGCAAGAATTCTGTATTGATGCGAGAAATTCGGATTGTTATCTTTCGCACTTGAAACAAAAAACGTAAGCAGTTATATATAAACGCGTGAGATCACTATCTCTCACCCCCAGCCGTGTTTTCCCTGGTTCTTTACTAAGCGTGGAACCACCTAGGGTGCGAACATCCACTCCTATCTCCAACGTCTGTGGCGTGTGTGCACCGGCGTCTGCTGAGATCTGTCTTTGTAGTACCTATCATAAGACGTCTCAATTAATAAAAATACATTCAACCATCAAGCAGGGCGGTATTATCTCGGCTAGTTTCATTTCCATGTACATCAGCATAGGCAAAGAAACGTGGCGAGATGCTGCGGCCAAAGGAAAAATTTTAAATAGGATTATACCATGCACACCTCTCGCGGGCATGCCCCCACTCCTACGATTGGCCGAAACATAATATTTTATTATCTTGGCTCGCAACGGCAATGAGCGACGGGAGCGCCATTTCTATTTACATTGCCATAGGGGACGAATTGTGTCAATATGCTGCGGCCAAAGTAAAGATGTTTGATCGGATTTAACCATGCACATCTCTTGTGGGCATGCCCCTTACAATTTGAAACGCCTAAAATCGGCCGAGGAAATTCATTTTGGCTCGCATCGGCGACGAGCGACGCGAGCGCCATTTCTATACGTACCCAAGGCTTACTCCATCTGAAGATTTGGACGATGAGGAAGTTCAATGGGAATACCATCACACTGGTTACTATGCCTACCACCATGTCCTCCCAGCTGAATACGAAGAAGCGTTGACCAAAGGAAATCTCCTGTAAATGAAGCATAAATAGTAAAATGTGTAATGTAATAACAGGCGGCAATGGTTGGTGAGCTTTGTGAAACCAATCATCCCGTGATAATTCCTATATCATAGCTTTTCAGGAAATATTAGCATGGTCAGTGTCACGCGAAGAACGACCTCTATACATTGAGCATGGGCAGTAAAGGTCAAATCCACATGTCCATACGCAGTGCGCCCTGCTGGACATGCCCATTCCTATGCCCATGCGTAAATTAGATGGAAGGGAAGTTTTCTGTCACATAGGGGGCTTATACCACGCTACACGTACGGCGTACACTATACTACTACTACTACTACTACTACTACTACTACGACTACTACTACTACTACTACTACTACTACTACTACTACTACTACTACTACTACTACTACTACTACTACTACGACTACTACTACTACTACTACTACTACTACTACTACTACTACTACTACTACTACTACTACTGCTACTACTACTACTAAGTAGTAAGGTATCGTATAAGGTAGTATCGTATATCGTAGTAAAGTATCGTATAAGGTAGTATCGGCATTTTAATATTGAACTTTGATCGTGTAAAATTGCTCGGTCCACAAGCGTTGTTTGCACGCACAATATTATCATAGTCGCTCGCACACTATCGCTAAAGTCGCCGGGCAGGCAGCGTGTGTTTGCGTCCCGCGAGCACGTCGTTTCTAGGATACGATAATTTTCGGCTACAGTCGCTCGATCCAGGCAATATGCGACACTAATACGTCGCGAGACGTTGTAGAGAAAGCCGGCGACGCGCAGCTCAGAGCTCGCGCGAAGGCGCATGTGCTGCGAGTGAGGAAATTGCGTGCATGCGAGTGAAATTTTCATCAGCGGCTGCTGCAGAGCTATGCTCGTATTGAGAAGACGCGAGTGTAACACCCTCGCTGCTCACTGCGCGGTATACGCGACCGCCACAGCGACCAGCCTCAACACGGGCCCGCAGACACGGACGACGCGCGCGCCCTCTGTCGCCGCGCGTGACGTTACGCAGTTCTAGGGTGACGTCTGCTAGTCGTGTCGATGCCGTGTCTGGTGTACGGGCGTCGGCTGATGTTCCCGACGCTAGCGTCTGGTAGACGATAGGCCACGGCCTATGATCGAGAGCGACGCTGCTGCTGCTGTGTGCGTGTGTGTGTGTGTGTGTAAGCTGACGCACTCGGAGCCAGTATCGCTACATACTGATGAACTAGTGTATGCCAACCATCAGGTCACCCACCGACACATAACGCTGCTAACGCACTCATGCAGGAGAACAAATACACACACCGACAACGAAGAATTGCGTTTAGAGCTGGCCGCATAACGTCGGAGCTGACTGCGTATATAAGGTGTAGGACTAGAGGCCGCTGGTCGGCCTTGCCCCGGTCTATGCGATCACAACAACAGCGAGCTCCGCTGTAGAGCGCCTGCACGGGATTGTGTGAGCACTGTGAGTCTAGCGCAGCAAGCATGGCCGACGACGGAGATCTCATATACCTGCTGCCTCTCCAAACGACGACGGACGACGTCCTCATAATCACAGAAGGCGTCGCAACGACAGCTATCGACAGCGACGGCGTCGGTTATTACGACGACGATGACGACGACGTCGGTGATGCCGACAACGCGTCGTTCGTGGCGCCGGAAGCCGGGATAGATAACTATGAACTGTCGGCGACCACCGAGCCACCTGGCGGCGCGCGCCCGAACGACGAGTGCACGCGCGAAATTATCTGCGGATACTGCGAGCGCAGTGCCACCTATGCGGTCAGCGACCCAACGTGCGTGCAAATCCAGTGCCTATACTGCGGTCGGAAGTCGAAGGGCGGAGAGCGGCGGCCGCAGGAAGTAGATGGCGTCACAATGATGCTGTTCGGAGCCGCCGCCGCCCTCATCGTCGCCATTGTCGGTCTGCTGGGCATCTGCCTGGCCTACCGCATGGACTGGCTGTCGATATCTCTGCCCATCATAGGGGCGCTCTTCATCGCCGTCGGTTACGTGTGCTCGCTGGCTGCGTCCAAGCGCGTGAAGGCAACCAGCGGCGTGGGTTTCCCGCTATAGTGTATGTGTGTGTAAGTGTGTGTGTGTGTGTGTGCGTGTGCGTGTGCGTGTGCGTGTGCGTGTGCGTGTGCGTGT
>NW_014577370.1:60285-70099 GCF_000485595.1 Priapulus caudatus
TAAGGATTGAGAGGTAAAGTGTTTGAAAAATAATGACATTTATGAATAACCATGTTACTTATTCGATACTCTTTTACGCGAGTGTGATTAGTCTGACAAGGCTCGGCATATGCAATAGCACTGAATTCCTCGATAATAATAAATCATGGTTTATTTTCGAACCGCGTGCTTTGCAGTTCCTACGAGGACGCATGATTATAACCCATGCCCTGTGTAAGTACATGAGTTTGAGGTTACCTCTGCTTACAGGTGACAGAGTGTGATGTTAGCACGGAGTCGCCTATCCGTCGTTTAGCGACACGCCATTACGGCCAAAAGTCCCGCTATGCGCCCACCCACGGTCCGCGCACACGCAGTGTCCTCTCTGGTAATGCAGCCGGACACGCAGGGGTAGTTGGAGCGATGAGGAGGTGGACGTGCAGGAAAGGGTGAGTGAGCAATCTAGGACATCGTAAACTGTATCAACCGCCTCATCTGACAAGACACTGAAACGAACGACCGGACGATGACAGGCGACAACGAAAGCGACGACGACAACGACGAAAGCGACGTACACGACGACGAAAGCGACGACGACAACGACGAAAGCGGACGACGACGACGAACGCAGCGACGACGACGACGACGAAAGCGACGAAACGACAAACGACGAAAGCGACGACGCCAACAGACGAAAAAGCTGACGATCGACGACGACGAAATGGCGGAAAGTCGACGACGGACGATGGACCACGACTAATCGACGTATCTGTTAATACTAAGACTGCTACTGCCCGTCGCGCCCGCTTCCTGCTGGCTACTACTGCCTACTCTCTCTCGCCTCATCTTCTCCCTCCCGTCTTCTCTTCATCCTTCCCCGCCTTCTGCTGTCACAAGAGTGCTCCTTCGTCGTGTGCAGAGAGGCCGACGACCATCTACCGTCACGTGGTGCTAGAGCGGCGAGAACCGCCCCGGCAACCGCGCCCGACCAGCTGGAGCGATGTAGATATCATGGGGCGACGAGGCAAGGCCGAGTGAGGGTCCATCGAATTGGCAAATCACCGCGAACCCGGAGAACACTGAAAAGCATAGGTAAGTGCGTTCGCTGACGTACAGCGTAGTCCAGTCTGTACTGGGATCTTAACATGAACACTATATGAAAACGTTACATCACGTTTTTTTAATATATAATTATGAGTTAAAATAACGTAAGGCATTGTATAGGTTAATGTTTTTGGCACTGTTCCAACGTGAAGCCTTGATTAGTTTGCGGCGGATAACCAGTGAAATCTATCAACGCCTTGTCATCGGCAAGCGGAAAGCAAAAGATCAATTAGCTTGCAGTCGCAAACATCGCGATATGTGTCCCTATTATATATAATATATATATATATTATTATATATATATATATAATAGTCTATACAAGATCCCTCATCGTTGACGGTTGCGTTGCTTGTAGACGCGAGGCCGCGCACAAGGTCACGGGGTAAGAGGAGCCCGGGAAAGAAGACGGCGAGGCGCTGAAGACGGTGGTGGGGGCGCGCGGGTGAGCAGCGCCGTAAGAGAGAGGGCGGAGGCTGCGCAGCCAGCGACCAGCCGACGGCTCACGTGCCGGAAGACCGAGTGGACCAGTGCTTCCACGCCAGGCGGGCTTTGGTGCGTACGCTTTTGCGTTATATTATATACGAGGCGCGGCTCCTGTCGTGCAAACATCAGAACTTCAGCAAATTTCAGAAGAATTTGATTTCGACATACCGCACGAGACGAAATAGGTTTTTCACGGCGTGAGATACTGCGCTGTGCCAGGCGCGAGGCGAGCAAGGTTATACCGCGTTTTCTTGCAGACGGGTCATCACCGCGGTTAAAAACATCTAATAACAGCGTTGCTTATATCCCAGTGTTTACGAATACGGCATGGCCACAAAAAACCGATCAGCGCTGAGCTTGGGGAACCCTGTTTGAATTCTTGTCATATTGCATTAACGCCTGTGTTTTAAAGTGGTCACATAGTAACTTTATCTTCCTCCACTATCTGCTACACGACAAACGCTCTGGCGGCATATCAATTCGTCATTGGTTGTAATCGTCGTTGTTGTAAGTCGTCCGTTATTCTAGAGGCCGTAAACGTATCACAGTTGTCGCTAATCTTACTAGTATACCTGATGCATTGACATTCCGCGCGACACTCGCACCGCGCACACTCTAGTAGCCATCTCGCGATCGCCCAGCGTTTTATTTATTTTTACCTCCGCCAGAGCTTGGCGGGGGTTATGTTTTACGGCGGCGTGTGTTTGACGTGGTTGTTGTGTGTTTGTGGGGTTTTGTGGGTTATGTTAACATGCCACGTTTCAGTTCACTTTCGCTAAGGTGCGGCGGCTGTAACTTACAAACACGCAACCACACGGCTTCAGGGGCAACCACAGTCCTCCCTCACCTGCACGCGCCGCACTAATCCGGATATCCAATTAATTATTTAATTAATTAATTAATTATATTAATTTTTCCCAACTTAATTATTAATGTAATTTTCCACTTAATTTAATTAGATAATGAAAAATTCATCATTGAGCAGAATTTCAGCTGCCTTGGCTGAAAGTGCTTCTAGTTTATAATGTGATATGTGAACAATACCCGTTTCCAACTACGTTCGCGGGGAGACGAATGGAGGAGGAGGTGCGAGCCTCGCCCCCCGAGCGCCCACCCACCGCAGCCGTGACCTCGACTACGAGGGAGGCGAGAAGAACAGAGACTGGGATTCAATGCGGAGTCGGATGAGATAGAGGCGTCACGTGCGTCCAGCGCACCGCACGCGCAGGTGAGGTGCCATCCTATCGTCACTGTATGCGGTGTCTTACGTCGCAGATGACGTCATCTGCGTCTTTTCGGCCACGCGCATACGTGACGTCGTAGTATAAATTAAAGTAAATAAAAATTAAATGTATAAATAAGATAATCGTAATCTAAAATAGATTATGTCGATACCGCCTGTCGTTTCAGCACGGCCGCTCGTTTAGGCATGAAAAGATTAGTGTGAAGGTGTGAAGGCGAGTCAGAGTTACACATCTATGCGTTAAACGTTCGCATCACCGAACGGGCGCCAACACGCAGAGTTTGTCACGCGCCCTACGTGCATCGCAAGCTGCATCATTTGCTACACTTACTGCGCCCACGCATCGATTGTTTCACACTACATCCACACACATGTCATCACACAGTCACCCAACTACTACACACACATCACTACTTTTACACTACAGTAACTACCTCGGCACGGCACGTGGCTACCTACGTCCGCTACATAACACATCCTATTATCACACTTTCAGCTACACGTTTCTTCGTCTCGACTCCACACACAACACATTGCTACATTTTTCACACACACCACACCCACACACACACACACACACCGACACACACAACACACACACGCAACGCACACACACACACACACACTCCACACACACCACACACACACACAAGCCCACACACAACGGTTAGCTGCGTCGATGAGTCACACTCACACACACACAAACAACACACACACACACAGTGGTGGCGCTCACACACACACAACACACAACACACACACCCACACCGACCCACACACACACACAACACACCCGACCACGGCGCGCGCGCGCGACACTACACACAAACATGACGTAGCGCGCCCAAAAACGCACGCACGCCAACCCACGCACTGTACTTTGTGCCGTTATAACGATTTTGTGTGCGGTACAAGCTGATGATCCTCGCGCTGGGGCCGCTGTGTTGTATGTTTTATTAGTACACACCACCCCTAGCAGGAGTAGTCAATAAAACGGCTCCGTGCGCGTCTTGTCACATATCGCGAAGTACGATTATGAACTAAATGTTCTTAATAAATTGCATGACAACCACCGGTACAATAGGAATTAACCGGGCTTCTTATTGCTCACCGTCGCTGATTAACAGATAGTAATTATCAGGTTAAGTGTGTAATTATAGATGTAGATATATAATATAGATATGAGTGTAATGGTAGATAGTAGATTTTTGATGTAGATGTAATATAGACGCAAAAAAATAAAATGTAGATGATAGATGTAGATGTAGAATGTAGATTGTAGATGTAGAGTAGATTTTAAGATGTAGATTGTAAGAATGTACATGTTAGATGTAGATTGTAGATGTAGATGTAGATGTGTAGATGCATGTAGATGTAGAGTGTAAGATATAGATTAGTAGATGATATAAATTATTCCGTAGATGTAGACTGTTAGATGGTAGATGTAATGTAGATAATAGATATATAGCGTAAGATGTACAATGTAGATGTAGATGTAGATTATGATGGTGATGTATGATGTGAGATGTAGATGTAGATGGTAGATGTAGATGTAGATGTTATGATGTAAGGAGTAGATGTATGATTGTTAAGATGTATAGCTGTATATGTAGATGTAGAGTTAGTATGTAGTATGTATGATGTATATATATACAATATAGATCATAGATAATAAGTATATCTATATATACACTCCTGATTATTACGAATGGCTAGAAATGGTCGCTGTCAAATTAGCACACATATCAGTTAAATAATGCGGCGAACCGCTGCTGTAATGTAAGTAGAGCGATGTTACTGTATCTTAAGTATCAAACGTCCTCCAAATCATTCTGTATTCTGGCAAAGTCGGCATCAGAAAAATGTTAATAGTGCGTGATAGCTGTGAGCGACGACAGTGATAGCGGACAGCGACGATTGACGTTTGATGAACTCGTAGCGACCTTGAGACGTTTTGTTATCAGCACAAATGCTGAGAGTGCACAGTGTTACGTGACTATGTGGTGTAATAGTAAACCAGTCGTTAATATAGAAATATTTGTTGGTCTTTCGTAAACTCTCCATATAGTCTGTTTACAAATGAGAATGTCTAAATCAATGTGAAAAAATAAATATTTTATTAATAATTAGTATGTTAATATATTGAATATTAGTAGGAGATGGAGAGTGCAAAGATCACTCGATCAACTCATGAATGCAGATAGTGGGACAGCAGGGCAGGCTAGTAATACACTGAACACAGAAATGCAAACGGGAATCCGATATTGGAGGAACTGTAAATACACCTTTTATTTTTAAATTTCTGTGAGCATGAGAATAAATGTACCATACAATTCTCTGATATTAATATGTTACTACCGTCAGCTTCAAGTCTCTCTCTCGTCTCTCTCTCTCTCTCTCTTTCCTCGTCTCTCTCTCTCTATTCTCTACCTCCTTCTCCCGCAATACCGTCTGTTTGATGCTTCTCGGTAACCGACGGCATTACTGAACGATACGATCATCTCACAAACGACACGCAAGACGGCAACGCACACGCACACTGCACACGCAACGACACGCACACGCACACGCACACAGCACTCGCACGCCAGCACGCACGCACGCACGCAACGACACACACCAACACACACACCATACACACATCACACATACACTATGAGCGGAAAAGTTCGCCCCGCGTTATTCTGCTAACCGATGTTCGCCCCGCGTTATTCTGCTAACCGATTGTTCGCCCCGCGTTATTCTACTAACCGACCTTGAGTCCGCTAACGTACGTTTGCTGAACGAAGAGTCTATGCAGAGTGACATCCTTTGAATTCAGATCGTCGATATATATATTTTTTGTAGTCGACTTGGTGCCATTGACGGTCATTTCTGCTGAGATCCAGTAGGTGTCAGCACCAGCTGTCTTGCCGCCACCGCTTTTGTCGTCGAGCAACAGATAGGAGATGGAAACGAATTGAGCATCCGTGCCATTAGATGGCGCCGCATCGACGGAAAAGAACACGGGCTTCGCCTGGTGCGGTGCGACGACGTTCAGGTACGTGTCTTCCGCCTCACGCTTCCGTTTGCGAGCGGTGGCGCCACGCAGCGGCATGCTGTACCGCACCATGTTGTCGCCGGCGAGGTTAGTCACCGACCGCTCCTTGCCGTCGGGCGCATGCCGCGACAGCGACAGGACACAGGAGTCCAGCTCGGCCGCGATGCTCAACTCTATACTCTCCTCATCAGCGACGTCCGTCGGCATGACGACGTCGGCGCAGGAGAGGCGACGCTTCCAGACACCGTCGGCGGCGACGCGTCGCTCCGCCTCCACCTGCATGCCGGCGACAGCCACCGCGAACGGCTCCCCCTGGAGGCGGGCTCCCATCGCCGCGATGGTGGCGCCTTTTACGGCGTCGAACGCCGCGTGAGTGAGCGCGGCAGCAGCCGACGCGTCCTTGTCGGCCGGGATGACGTCACGGTGACGCGGTGCGGCAGTGCGTTTGATGATGCGGCGAGGGCGTGGCGTGGCCGGTGTTTCGTCGCTGGCGGAGAGAACGTTGAAGGCGGCGGCGATGACCGGCGGCACGGCGGCGTCGACGCCACTCTCCCCGTCCCTGCTGGACGTCTGCAGGGAGGCGACGGTCGACTGAAGGCCCGCGAGGATTTTACTAGTGTCTGCGTCGGGAAATTTCTGCAGAACGAAAAAGTTAGAGTTATGGTTAGCTTTGGGTTGCGGTTAGGGTTCGTGTTATGATTCGGGTGAGGGTTATGTGTAGGGTTAGGGTTAAGGTTAAAGTTAAAGAATGAACGAAAATCATGCGTGTATTAGAGTTTTTACAAGTTTGGTAGCATACGTACGAACACATGCTTAATTTTATCACATTAAAAAAAATATATAATCAACGCCATTGGACTCCCAAGTACTAACACTCAATATCAACTTATACGTTATAATTTCATCGACACTATGTAGCCGAACGACCTACAACGAAAAGTTCAATTAATTGTACACATTCCCGACACAGTGGACATTCCCAAACAGAATAGCTACCCACCGATAACTCAGCCAGCGCTGACGCCTTCTGGTAACTGTCGGTTACGCTCACAGAGGGCGCTGCCAGCACGGCGTCTGTAACCTCGGTGATGACGGCGCGCTGGTCGTCGTGGCTCGCCGCCGCGGTGGTGCTGCCACCTGCCGTCAACTCTCTTAGTAGAATGCTCCCGTAGACCATCTTCTCCTGCGGATCCTGTCGAGCTCGCAGTCGATCGAGTTTCAGCTGCACGTCGTAGACATTCACCGACGTGTCCGAGCTATCGGGTAGTGCGGATATGACTTTCTCCTGTAGACTAAACTTCCTGTCAGTGAGATGACGGGATATATTGAACAGCGTGTATAGCAGTAGCGGGAATAGTTGTCGCATAGGAGCTGGAATGTTATGAACGGTGAATGGAAATGGAAAACGGAAGAAACCATTGTAGAGAACCGAAAAATATATAAATTGTGTTGTGTTTGTAGATACAACAGAGACAAATTAAGATAATAATAATAATAATAATAATAATAATAAATAAATAAATAAATGAATAATAATGTTAAGGATAGAGTAATATATTAGTGAGAAAAATGGCGAATCATGACGAGGAAGTCATTGAACATGGTGAAGTAAAAATACATTTAATTGGAGTGAAATCGACGGCGCCCGACAATGGCAAGGAATGACGCTACTATATGTATATGTATATACTATATAATATATATATATATAATGACGCAAGCGGTCACTGACGCTCGAACTCCGTGACGCAAGCGGTCACTGACGCTCGAACTCCGTGACGCAAGAGGTCACTGACGCTCGAACTTCGTGACGCGTGAACTGCGTGACGCGTAAACTCCCAAATGACGAGAACTCACTGTACACTGACGCGTGATGTCACTGACCCGTGATGTCCCTGACGGTGTGATGTCACTGACGCGTGATATCACTGACGGCGTGATGTCACTGACGCGTGATGTCACTGACGCGTGAATTCACTGACGCGTGAACTCCGTGACGCGTGAACACCGTGACGCGTGAATCCGTGGACGCGTTAATTCCGTGACGCGAAGCGTGTCTATTCGCTATGTCACACGATAGATCGGTTAGGATCACATAGCGGATGCTTGCTGATAATATTCACAGCCAGCGGAATATATATATATATAGCATTACCACACCCGACACCGACATTCTTCAAGTTTCGGAATTTCTTCAAGTTTTCTCTAACTCTAAAGGAACACCGGCGACCGTAGCTTGCTCGCAGATGTATGTAACGTCGTCATCGTCGTCGTCGTCGTCCATGTCTATGTAGGTGCCGACGAACCAGTCGCTCACAAGATTGCTTCGTCTCGTCCGCTGGTATAGAGTGCGTGTTAGCGATTATTAGCTATTGCGGCCCGAGCCGGTAGCACCGCTGTCATGGAGCTAGGTATCGACCACAACCACGATCGTTACGAAACATCGCGTATCGTAGGAGGGTGTCTGTAGCGACGAGAGGTGTCGGGGGGAGCGAGGGTGGAGGAAGCGCGGGAGGAGGTGAACAAGGGAGGAGGAAGCGCGGGAGGAGGAAGCGAAGGTGGAGAGAGCGAGGGAGGAGAGAGCGAGGGTGGAAAGAGCGAGGGAGGAGGTAAGCGAGGGTGGAGGGAGCGCGGGAGGAGAGAGCGAAGGTGGAGAGAGCGAATGAGGAGGTAGCGAGGTAGGAGAGAGCTCGAGGGTGGCAGGAGCCAGGGAGGAGGTGAGCGAGGAAGGAGAGCGCGGAGGAGAAGGTAGCGAGGTAGGAGGTAGCGAGGGAGGAGGGAGCGAGGGAGGAGGGAGCGAGGGAGAAGGAAGCGCGGGAGGAGGGAGCGCGGGAGGAGATAGCGAGGTAGGAGGGGGCGAAGGAGGAGGTGAACGAACCCACACGCCAGCAGCGTATATGTCACCTGCACCAGTCACGGCTCCGGTGACGATGGTGACGTGGTATTTCTGCGGCCCGTTGGGACCGCACAGCGGCACGACTCCCACTCTGCACATTGCCTTCACGTCTCGTCTGCGCGCCACGACCAGCATGGCAACAGCGACGACTGCGACCACACTACAGACGATCACAGCCACCGGGTTGTCGGATACGTCGAGCCGCTACAAGATTGACCAATAGGAGAGTAATGTTCAATTATGAGTCACGTGGCGACCCGTGTGTAATTCGTGTTAGGGTTAGGGTTAGGGTTAGGGTTAGGGTTTCCGCTGAATGTATATTTCCAAAGAGTGCACCCCGCACTGCGATTAATAAAATCAGGAGTAGATAATAGGGATTATAATAATATGTTTACTGGTAACGAATAGTAAGGGGCGTGGTATGCAATTGGATATAGCAATATCCACTCCTGCGTTTCAGCGGTCGGCTACACACTCCGATGGTACCTATAGGTCAGTTCTGTATTTTTATGCAGAACGCTTCCGGTGCTAATATGGTCTTACCCCTAGGTCTGTGAAGTCGATGCGTTGGGGTGATAAAAGCGAATTTGCTCCAAAAATGGTGAGATGATTGCAACTGCAAGTGACGGTATCCATCGGGCTTTTCTCGAGCGCGTAACAGCCATCCTTTCGGAATTTCTTAGCGGTCGTGTTGTAGTAGTAGCACGCACTGGACCAGCTGGTAATGGTCACAGATATATTCCTATCGCCCGGGTTACTCACGTTGACAGCATAAAGGGTCAAGCCGCCTACTTCCCTGTAAAATACACAGAGACCGTATATGGTTGGTTTTTAGTTGACGTTGGTGAACATTAGTAGTTTATTAGATGTTAATAACGACCGCTAAACAACCTTTACCCGCGATATTCTGCTAAACTACTTTCGCCCCGCGTTATTCTGCTAACCGATCTTCGCCCCGCGTTATTCTGCTAACCGACTTTCGCCCCGCGTTATTCTGCTAACCGATGTTCGCCCCGCGTTATTCTGCTAACCGACTTTCGCCCCGCGTTATTCTGCTAACCGATGCTC
>NW_014577370.1:73690-78946 GCF_000485595.1 Priapulus caudatus
ACACACACACACACACACACACACACACACACACACACACACACACACACACACACACGCAAACACACACACACCTGGGAGAGAAGTTCCTCACCTTGCTGCGCCGTCAACGTGAACCTATAACTGAACGCCGGCTCTAGCACGTCCGGCAACACGACGAGATTTCGTCGCTCTGTCCCCGTGCTCGTGTCTCCTGTCGCTAGCTTCACGTCTTCCTCCGCACCTTCGCCGCTCAGCCGCACCACGGTCCAGCCGTAGCTCACCGCCGCCATCTTGGTGCGTCGACCTTCCTCGCTCTCACAGTCGCCCAGCAAACGCACGTGTTCGCTGATCGTGAACTTCGCAGGGAGCGTGCACGCTGGACAGCGGACCGTGCACGCGAGCGTGCGCTCTTTTGGCTCATCCTCCTCCACCACCTTCACGGTCACGCTCGTTCGTTTCGTGCTCACCAGGTTCTCTGCCGTCACTGCCACGCTGTGCTCGCCCGCGCTCGTGAACGTGTGCTGCACGCTGGCGCCGCTCAATAGAATCCCGTCGGCCAGCTCCCAGCGGAAGGCGACGTCGCTGCCTTGCTGCACGGTGGCCGCGAGCGTGTACGCTTGCCCGACGGTGAGCTGCTCTCCCGAGGCGCTGTGAGTGATTCGCACGCCATCTATAGCGTCCTGTACGACGACGGCGACGGTGGAGGTGGCGTCCGATGCGCAGTTGGACGCCGTCAACACGATGTCGTACGTTCCCGGAGATGTGTACTCGGCCGTAAACACGTTGCTGCTGCTGCCACCTGGCGCGTCGTTTGTCTCCCACGCGTAGACGACGTCCGTGCCTCGCTGCAGCTCAGCAGTAACGGTTACCGTAGAAACGGCAGGCGGGGCTCTTTCGACGACGTATTTTTCGCCGGTGGATTGAGCCGAGCTCGCGATGGAGACGCCGTCTATTGGTTCAACGACGCGCACGTCGGTTTGGTAGGATTTGGCGACCGCATCTGCATTCGTTGCGGTGACAGCCACCGTGACATCGCCTGGCTGCATTAGCTGCTGTGAGGTGGTCTGCCGACCGACGAAAGCTGCTTGTGAGCCTAGCGTCCACTCGTAGGTCAGCTCCTGCGGGTCGGCCCCTGACACCGTCGCCGTGAGCGCGAAATCGCGGCCGACGCTGATGCACGCAGGTGCGTCGATGCTCACCAGCTCAAACTCTGCAGACGGCTCCGGTGTCGTCGTCGTCGTTGTTGTCGTCGTCGTCGTCGTCGTCGTCGTCATCGTCGTCGTCGTCGTCGTTGTAGTAGTATCATCGATCGCCATCACGGTAATTGTCGCCTCCTCGCGGCTGCTGCAGGAAGCTGCCAGCACACGCAGCTCGTGCGCCCCCTCGCGATCGAATGTCAACGTTCCCGCGGTCACGTCGACCTCGTCGCCGTCGACAAAATACGTTACGCTGACGTCGTCGCCGGTATCCACGGTCGCTGTGACGACCGCGGCGACGCCGACTGTGACCGTCGACGCAATGTCGACGCGGAGACCCGTCACCCGCTCCTCGACAACGACGGAGGTGACGGCAGTCGACTCGCCGACGCCATTCTCTGCGCGCGCGTTCGGTGCGAGAATGCCGGCAGCGCTGTAGGAATGCGATACGTCGCGTGACGGCGGCCGTACCACGGAGGTGTCTCCGTCACCGAACGCGACGACGACGGGGATGCCGGCCGGCCACGACGACCCGCCCGTGTCAACTGTGAATGTCACCTCGTCACCGACCGCGTAGCATTCCACGGCCGCGTTTATCGTCAACTCCGGGAGCGTGTCGCGTGCTTCGACGGTGTGTCGGGCCGTGCTCCGCTGCTCGCCGCTTGTCGCCGTCAAGACGACGTTGTAGGTTCCCGCCGAGCCGTAGCTGTGGTCGCGGGTGACGGTGGCGCCGCCTGGTGACGCCGCCTCGTCACCATCGTCGTCGCTGCCGTCGTCCCACGACCACGTCACGCGCACGACACGTCGTCGCTGCCGTCGTCCCACGACCACGTCACGCGCACGACAGCACTAGGTGAGATCACCACGGTCCCCACGAATGTCGCGACGTCGTTGACTGCGAGCAACGTCGTCTGATCAGAAGAGAAGGCGACCGATAGCGGAATAGCGGCGACAACGACGAACGCTCCACGGACGTATTTCTTCTGGCAGAAGGTGGCGCCAGTGTCCGGTTCCTCGGCACCGCATTGGCATGTCGTCGCTTTATCAGCATTACCACACATGCAATGCACCGGTTTATCCATGAGTACTCCGTACGCCATCTGTTGGCCGTCGCAGAAATCTCTACAGGCGCTTCGGCTCAGAGCCTGCTTCTCGTCTCCGTCGTATTTCTTGCTGTAGCTCACAACCACTGCGGTCGTTGATGCGCCAGATGTCACGCACGAAATAAAGGTTTTCGGATCTAAAAATTAAACACATAGAGAACACTGACAACAATAATAACCTGCTTCTCCTAGTCTTACTTTATGTATTATATTGATTATATGAGTTCGGATTCTGAAAAACTGGAAATAAGACCATTGCATACCACTCTCTTTACTTTAACTGTATAATTTCAACAAAATAGTACTTTTTTTCGTATATATTCTAATATACTGGATACACACATTCACTTCTCCGCCTATGTTACAGTAGGACAGATTCGGGAATAGTGACACTATATAGGGAATGTTCGCCTTATAAAAGGAGCCATTTAGATAGACGGTTGTCATAAGGCACAATACTAGTGAGTATATGTGCTTTCTAGTTTTTAATGTGTACGTAAGACCTACCGCATTTCTGTGGTTTCCCACCGCACAGTGCTCCTATGCCGGAGCCCTTTCCATTGCCACCCGTCAGGCCACCAATGATACCACCAGTGTTCTTATCAATGAGAGCTGAGTCTGGAAGGGAAGCGAAGTGGTTTATAGGGCATGTGATATTTGTAACGAACCTGTTCAAGCGAATCACCTCTATACGATCTATAGATCGTTCAGTCTTTTTGATAAACGTTTTACGATGTTCGTTCCTTCGAGCTTTTCCCAATGTTTTTGTTTAACAAATTTGATTGTCGTAATAATAGTTGACGGTCTTATGTCCCTTCGGGGAACCAAAAGGGTAAGTAGTAAGTAGTAAGTAAAACTCTCACCGATGTTCTGCGGGCAGTGAGGCGTCTGCAGATATTGCAGTAGTGGTTTGCCGGTCCAAGCCGAGGGTGCACTGCACGTCGCAGCAGTGAAAGCGTCCATCATAGCATCGCTCTCGTCGATTAGCGTAGCTAAGCTGATAAGATCGCAATTGCAGTTCCACGGGTTGACCGATAGATTTCTGCAAAACAGATTGAGGATATAATAACAATGATAACAAAACCAGGAGTATGTGCTGTCATGTTCACTCTAACGGCACGTGGAGACTGCGAACATCAACTAATGTCACAACTTTCGCAATTTGTAAATCAGGATACGTCGCGTTTCCACGTGCTGCATCACAAATGTGCTCAATGGTGGGGCAATCATCTTACTTAGTTAACGCTTGTTAGCCTTCTTTACCTTAACAGGTCAATGTGCCTCAAAATGTTTTATTTTTTGTCGCAATCGTCTTTCACATACTAGAAAACATATTGATACTCTATCTGTTTCTCCATTCGATCTTTCCTCAATCCGCAGTTCGTATGCAATGTCAATTTGGTTGCGGATATTTTACTCATATCACAGCTAACTAACATGAGGCCCGTGCTCTCCCTTGCGTTTCCTCTCTGCATGCAAATTAGATAGACACCTATCCCACTGTCGGATATTTCACTGCAGAGCCCTTTTTATTGTGGAAGTCTATTTAACTTCTCAGTTTTAACTAATACACATGGTGAGGCCTCAGCTAGTGCTTGGCTTTCCAGCTGAATTCCAAACCGTGTCCCATTGTGACCCAAGGCTACTTCCGTATAAAGACCCCTGTGACCAACAATTTCAATGACGGCTTCAGTTACATGTGCTATGCATAGCGATGGATAATTAGATGGTCGCATAGACTTTAGCCTATCAACATAATTATATCACAGTATATCTCGCATGTATAGTCAGTTACAATAAGAATGAAAGGTTTCATCTCTCGCTCTGAACTGAATAGCTGGGCATAGCTTCACAGATGTTTTACAGTGTGCACAAATCCAATCAACCTTCACCTCAATATAGATTTAATTACTTGGAGAAACGTTTCCTGTTAATAACTTTAAATTACTGAATTAAATTATCTTTCGCGGGATAAGGAATCCATGAAAATAACCAATATGACGTTCGACGTAGTCGTCATATTCTATCAAAGCACGCATTTATTAATGGACACACAAACTCCCACTACACGATGACGCACGCCTACATACATATAGATCGATGCAGTAAACAACTACAAGCGCAACAAGCCCACAGACAATATACACATTAGAACCCCCGCAATTTAGAAACGCTAGGAGCTCCGGCTCGGTGTCGAGTCAAGCCATACACGCGATGCTGTGTGTATAGACAGGCTGGCTGCGTCGCCCTCTCGCATGGCAACGCGCCCTGGTGACGGAGCGCGCCGTGTTTTGGCGACGATTGATCTTGTCACCATGGAGGCGCTGCGGGCGGGCGGGCCGACGGCGCGTGAGGACGAGCGGCGTACGTGGCGGGTGCGAGCCGCGTTCGATCACGGGCTCCTACATTATTCAGCTGACATGTTCAGCGGGAGACGCGTCCGTACCAGCAGGTGACACAAAACATGCGACCTACGAGCTAAAGGTCAGTGTAGCGGATAGTATCGGATAGCACTGGAGCTACATGTCCGATAAATGTGTCCCTCGTTTGTATATATTCATGATAATGCTATACCCCGCTGTTCTTTGCCATATAACAACCAGTGACTAGGTGGACGATTAAAACAACTTGTAGAAAATTGATTAAATAAACAATTAATTAAGTGAACGAATAAATTAATGACATGGCAATGATGTAAAATTTCATTTAATTAATACACAGGACACGCACGTGACATAACAAACGATAAATAAACAAACTGTAGCGATTGTTCTGGCCCGGCATTGTCTGATTTGTAAGGGGCGCAACTTAGGTGTCAGCTCACAAATGGATCTTGATAACAGGTGAAAACGCACACCCGGATGTGGGAAGGGAAGAGCAAATACAGGTGGCGACGCACACACGCACACGCGCACACACAAACACACACATACACACACACACACACACACACACACACACACACACACACACAC
>NW_014577370.1:78956-83531 GCF_000485595.1 Priapulus caudatus
CCCCTCGCGCTGATCTCTCTTTTCTCTCATCGCGCTCTCTCCCTGCACCGTTCTTCTGTGGCTTCCTATCTTCTTCTTCCTCTATCCTCCTCTCTTCGTCTCTTCTACTCTCTCCACTTCTCGCTCTCTGCCCTCCCGATCTCCGCTCCTCCTCTCACGGTCCCTATCGCTCCCGTCTCTCTGCGCTTCCTCTTATCCTCCGCGGCTTCCTCCTTCCCATCTGCTCCTTCACTTTTACCTTTCCCCCTCTCCGCGCTCTCTCCTCCTCTTTCCCACCTCGGTCCCCCCGACACCTCTCGTCCCGCTACCATTCGATCCTACGCCCCTCTCTTCCTACCGCACTCACTCGATCGTTTCTTCTTGTACACGATTCGTCGTTCTGTGGTCGATACCTAGCTCCAAAATGACAAGCGGTGCTACGCGGCTCGGGTCCGCAATAGCTAACTAATTTCCCGCTTAACACGCACCTCTATACCTAGCGGACGAGACGAAGCAATCTTGTGATGCGACTGGCTTCGTCGGCCACTTCCTACATTATCCTCTCGTTCTAGACCATGGTATTCGTACTCTGACCGTACGATTGATGTACCGACGCTTACATATTTGCATGCCTGCGATTGCAAACGCCTTCACGGTCGCCGTGTGTTCGCTTTATTAGCCTCCTAGTAGAAACTTGAATTCGAAATTTTCGGACGAATACTTGAAGTTCAAAACTGGTCGGTGCTCCGGGTCTGTGGTAATTGCTTGTCATTATATAGTATAATATTCCCCCGCTGGCTGTGATATATTATTCAGCAAGCATTCGCCGCTACTCTGCCGTGATCCGCGTAACCGATCCTAATCGTCGTTGGACTCATTCATGCGTGAATAGACCACACCCTCTTTCGCGTCACGGAATTAACCGGCGTCCACGCCCCGATTCACACACGCGTCACGGTGTTCACGCGTCACGGGAGTTCACGCGCTCTCATCAGTGAACTTCAGCGCGTCAGTCGACATCCGCCGACGGCGTCAGTGACATCAGCTTGGCCCCGTCAGTGGATACTCACTGCGGTCAGTGACATCCCACCTCGACCGTCAGGGACATCACGGGTCAGTGACATCACGCTGTGCAGTGCTACATGCGAGTTCTCGGTCAATTTGGAGTTTAGCGCGTCACGTTACCAGTTCACGCGTCACGAAGTTTGAGGGCCGTCGAGTGACCTCTTGGCGTCACGCGAGTTCGAGCGGTCAGTGACGCGCTTGCGTCAGCCGGAGTTCGAGCTGCGTCAGTGACCCGCTTGCGTCAGTGAGTTCATCCGTCAGTATTTTCCTCGTCAGTGTGTACAGGCGTCAGTGAAATAACGCAACAGTGAGTTCACTCTTCAGTGAGTTCACGCAACAGTGAGTTCACTTTTCAGTGAGTTCACGCAACAGTGAGTTCACTCTTCAGTGAGTTCACGCAACAGTGAGTTCACGCAACAGTGAGTTCAGGCGTCAGTGTGTTCACTCTTCAGTGAGTTCACTCTTCAGTGAGTTCAGGCGTCAGTGTGTTCAGGCGTCAGTGTGTTCAGGCGTCAGTGTGTTCAAGCGTCAGTGTGTTCAGGCGTCAGTGTGTTCAGGCGTCAGTGTGTTCAGTGAGTTCTCGCACCTGTGGATTCACGCGGCATGACGAGCTACGGGGCCGCCTGCCCTAGAACACGGGCGGCGTTCCTGCTCCTGCTCCTGCTGGCCACTATTTTCCCGCCCCTGTCCGCACGTTTCCTGTTCCCTAGTTGCCCCCTTGTCCTCCTACTTCGCGCGTGTACGTGGCAGCGAGAGTAGGCCCTGCCGCACCACGCACCTTACGCACGCAGCATCCTCCGTCGACGACCTACGTGAGGTTGTGGGGAGGCGTGCGAGGTGCGATGCGCCATGACGGGTTTGCGGACCGTACCAACCGTAGCTGAGCTGCCACTTCCTAAGCTGAACAGCGTCACAGTTCCTGTTTATTAGTACGTGCGAAGAGCATGATATGCGAACAATTCTGTCTCCTATGTCGTCCCCTGCAAGTCGCCGACACTATTCATCTCCTATCCGCACCACTAGCTCACTAGCCATAATCAAACGCTTTGTCCACGACTCACTGTTCCACCTCTGATCGCCTTCCCGCCACCATCACTTCTCCCCCACGTCAACCCCCACTCATCAATCATCACTTAATGCACATCCCGCCATGTACTGATTATATTACCACAATTATTTTCGTTCATTATCCACTAATCCCCTACCACACTATCTGCCGATAATCCTTTTACAGCGTCACCATCTTACCCGTCGCCATCACCATTTGCCCAGCCAATCGCACCATTCACCATCAACCAATCCCGTCATCTTACCCCTCCTTTGATCACCATCCCCATCACTATCACATGCACATCACCACATCACGCATGCACCATCCTTTACCACCTCACCATCACGCATCTCACCATGCTACGCTCACCGATCAGCCTATCACGCATCACGCCCGTTCAGCCTCTCCGGTCACCGTCACGCGTCACGGCATGCACTCGGTTCACGCGTGGTCACCATCATCACCGCATCCCAGAAGTAACCAGTGTATCTATTTATCTTTCAGGGACTTGTCAGAAAACGCCATTACAACGGCTGAAGCTGGGGCCTTCATTCCATTTATTAACGTCGGACTGCTGTAAGTTGTGAAACCGTGAAGTTACGTAACATGTGTTTTCTATCTCTAATTACTATCTTTACTGTTATCAGAAGCTAATACTACCTAGAGTGTACAAACGGGAAAAGGGAAAATAGTGCCTATTTTCACGACAACATTCATTCTTCTACTTGGCCTGCGAGTCGCTTATAATAATTTCATGTATTGCGATTAAAGGCAGAATTCTTTGCTCTCTAAACAGACCAACCGCTTGTCCATACGATACTCCTAGGCGGAGATATCGGCTCCTAAACCTCCCCTCCCGAACATGCCAAAATCCGCCTCGATCCACTTCTGTCGCGCCATCCTTCACGAGCGTCTCTAAGCATTTCGGCTATGTTTCCGTCACCGGCTTGGAGGCGCTGTATAATTCGATCGTCACATGCCAAAAATTTGGTAGCTCTTACTAGCTGCGTTTTTGTAGAGACTTGTAATTAAAAACATTGCCGGCTCATCATGGACGGGCATTAGCCGTGCTAGGAAAGCAATAATGGGAGATAAGGGCTAGGGCGTGCCCCCGAAAGTCTACCGTCGCACCCTGCACCTGTACGAAATCATTCATAAAATGATGGCGGAAAAAAAACGCGAAACTCTCACGGAAGCAACGCTTGCCGCGTGAAGGATGGGAGCAGAAGTGGATTCGAGGTTGGTTTTTGGCTGCTGGGAGGGGAGGTTTAGGAGCCGATGATCTCCGCCTAGGAGTATCTGTATTGAGCAAGCGTTGGTCTTTGTTTTAGAGAGCAAAGAAGTTCTGCTTATGGGCAATACATCTCGTTGTAGGAGCGACCATGAAATTATTAATAGACTCGCAGGGCAAAGTAAGAATAATGTTGTCGTGAAATAGCACTATTTTCGGCCGTTTTTCCGTTGTACACGTAAGGTATTATTAAGCTCTTGATGTTATATATATATATATATATGCGTGTGTGTGCGCGTGCGTGCGTGAGTGTGTGTGCTCGAGTGCGCGTGTGTGCGCGTGTACGTGTGTGTGTGTGCCTGTGTGTGTGTGTGTGGCGCGCGTGGCGTGCGTGCGTGCGTGTGTGTGTGGTGTGTTGTGTGTCGTGTGTGTGTGGTGTGTGTGTATGTGTGTGTGTGTGTGCGGGCGTGTGTGTGTGTGTGCGTGCGTGCGTGCGTGTCTGTGTGTATGTGTGTGCATGTGTGTGTGTGTGTGGCGTGCTGTACGCGCGCGGCGGTGTGTGTATGTTGTGTGTATGTGTGTGCTATGTGTGTGTATGTGTGGTGTATGTGTGTGTGTGCGCTGTGTGTTGTGTGTGTGTTGTGTTGTGTGTGCGTGTGTGCGCGCGTGGTGTGTGTAATGTGTGGCGCATAGTGCGCGCGGGTGTGTGTGTATGTGTGTTGTATCTTGTATGTGTGTGTATGTGTGTGGTATGTGTGTGTGTGTGTGTGTGTGTGTGTGTGCCTGTGGTTGTGTTGTGGTGGGGTTGGTTTTTTGGTGCGTGTGTGGTATGGTATGTACGTTGACCTGTAATGTACGTATATGTGCGTACGTCCGTGCGTGCGTGCGCGCGCCGGGCGCGTGTGTGTGTGGTGATGTGTGTGTGTGTGTGTGTGTGTGTGTGTATGTGTGTGTGTGTGTGTGTGTGTGTTGCTGTGCTCGCGTGCACTTACTCTTGCGTGCTCGCGTGTACTTACTCTTGCGTGCTTACACTTACTTACTCTTGCGTGCTCGCGTGTACTTACTCTTGCATGCTTACACTTACTTACTCTTGCGTGCTCGCGTGTACCTACTCTTGCGTGCTTACACTTACTTACTCTTGCCTGCTCGCGTGTACTTACTCTTGCGTGCTTACACTTACTTACTCTTGCCTGCTCGCGTGTACTTACTCTTGCGTGCTTACACTTACTTACTCTTGCCTGCTCGCGTA
>NW_014577370.1:83639-93498 GCF_000485595.1 Priapulus caudatus
ACTAGAATGTGTGACTACGGGCGCACTGTGACTAGAATGTGTGACTACGGGCGCACTGTGACTAGAATGTGCGACTACGAGCGCACTGTGACTAGAATGTGTGACTACGGGCGCACTGTGACTAGAATGTGTGACTACGGGCGCACTGTGACTAGAATGTGTGACTACGGGCGCACTGTGACTAGAATGTGCGACTACGAGCGCACTGTGACTAGAATGTGCGACTACCTCCGCACTGTGACTGGAATGTGTTCATGCAGAATTATCAGTTATATTCTAAACGGCTCTCACCCAATCACCAGGTTGACAATACATAGATGGTAAGTCTTTCGCTCGGGATCCTCGTATGCCACCCTCTCCTCCTCCTTCTCAATCTTTCTCATCAGTTCCTCTGCCTGCAGCACAAAGCAAAAAAATCTGTGCTTCCAACCTAAACTGATGGGGCAGTTACGCAATTCATCATTCTGCACACAACTATGGTCATAGAAATAAAAAACCAAGCAAAGAAAATGTTTAAATTCAGGGTCTTAGTCATTTATTACTACATTAACACATCTATAGAATGTTTAAAGATATATAATATCAGGAGTAAATAATCACAAATTACTCCAGATAATACTCCTGCTATTACTACTGAATAATATATATATATATTTCCAACTCTATAGATGTGTTCCTGCTAATATCAAAAATTTAGAATTGGTAAGTATTATAATACTAACGTAAGCTTAACTGAAAAAAAATACTGAAAGCGTAATATACGCCTAGGGAGACAATTGAAAGCGTAATATCCAACTATATAATAGCATACAAAGCTACAACAATCACCTCTTCATTCTGACTGATCATGATATAAGACACACAGAGGTTTGCAAGGACGATGGCACTCACTTCCAATATCTGAAATGCAACAATATTCAAACTCAAACATTCACCACCTGCTCTTACTATGTTCTGTTGCTTTACCTCAATATAATGAGCATGCTACCTGTCACACTTGCCCTGTATTTGTACTAAGATGGCCTTTTGACTATAACGGAAACAGCATTATGGCAAAGTTGGACTCTACTTTGTAAGGGATGGCTACTGCATTAAGCAGTGATAGTTAGTAGCTGAGATGGAACCCCATAACAGTACATCTGAACAACACTGGACAAGGATGTACAATTATAATCTCCCCAGAACAACATTTTATTGCTTTTTTCTCAATGTTTTACCGTTTCTTTTTGTTCTAATCGGCTCCCGATTTAATTCACGTGTGTCAAATACAACCAGATTCACGTACGTTACAGCGGAGAGATCCAATAAATTTCCGTGACAATGACAGTTTTCATTAGTGCATCTAGAGGGTGAAACAAGATTCGCTGACGCCTGTGTGTGCCACACGAGATGCCCCCGTGTCACACTACCCCCTCCCCCCCACACCCCCACCCCACCCCGCGCGCGCTCCTAGCGATGCGTGGCACGGCGAGCCCAGCAGGGGGCGCTCACGTTGTCGTAGTGCTTCTTAACGATCGGCTCGTAGAATCCGGTCGCCTCCTTGAACTTGCCGTCCTGCATGAAGAGAACGTGCGCAACGTTGAGCTTCCACGTGTCGTGCTCGTTGCAGAACTCCACCGACTTGCGAAAGATCTTCTCCACCTGCTGGTAGTTCTCCAGATCCCAGTAGATCTTCGCCTGCTGCATCAGCACCGGAATGTACCTGCAGAGAGAGTGAGGGGGTATGTATTAGTATAATGTAGGTGAGGAAGAGGGATGTATATGTATGTGGAGAGAGGGAGAGAGATGTATTAGTAGAATGTAGGAGAGGGAGGGTGATGATGGCGATCACGTGGACATTATTTTTCTTATTATTATTATTTATTTATATTTCCAATTATTATTTTTAACTAGTACGCAAAACGAGAGATGGCAGGCGTCGTGCGAATGTATTGTGCTGTCATCTGCCCCCTTTGCATCCCTCCCCCTCCTCGTGCCATGTACGTATACCAGTGCTCGTGTTGCGCAGTCATCCGTGGTTACCAAGGCGCCTCTATTGACTGCGATCACCATAGGCAACTTTCATCATAAACCTGCTCGCACTCGCGCACCAGTGCTGTTCCTAAAGCAGTATTACACACTAACGGAAATAATCTATACGGTAGCTTGGTTTCGTTTAATTTGCCCTCCCATGCGTCATACATTATTGAAAGAGAGTATTCGACTCCTTTGTTTACTTTCAAGATGCGTCTAGTTTCTTGAAGGTTACGTAAAAAAGGAGGGAAACTGACCCTTGGAAGCATTCTACCCTAGGGCTATAGTCTTGTGAATCCTGTTATGTGGAAAATTCGAAGTCGTCTATCTCTCCCGGAATTACAACCCGTAAATTGAGCCCGTATTGTTGGATGGTGCTATGATTATGAGATCATAATTATGTATTATTATTATTATTATTATTATTATACGAATCAAATTAAATATGCACCTCATTTCTTTCTACAATGCATTATTCCTGGGTGGCATGTGGTATTGGAAAAAAATATTTTCGAGTCCCCTGCAATTGAAGTCAGGGTTATTGTGGTTGTCTAGAACGTAACAGAAAACTGCCGAGCAACGAGAAAATCTGCCGCGTCTAATTGCTGGAAAATTGTTGTTGATGATTAGAGCGCAATGTTAATTAATTAATTACAAACGTGAGAATAACATCTGGTGTGGCTACGTACAAAATGTAGCTTTTTTCTTGTTGACCTATTATCTATATCTTGTTCCCACGATCATTGACAACTGGTTCCATATAATAAGTGAAGGCGTTGTTCTACGCGTTTTTATTAAACCATGCTTTCGTCTGTGATTCCCTAATTCAGGTTCTAGACACGATAAATTAATGAAACTACGCTCGAATACATTAGTAGATCACAATTTATTATTCAAGTCACAATGTGCTCAAATGCAATCAGACAAAACATAACACGCGCAGCTGTAAACGTCAGAAACTGGATCTGTAACAACAGCAGTAATCTTCTGCGCCATTTCACAAAATAAATAAATACAGATATGATATAGAATATTTAACTTGTACTGGACGGAACTTGGACGGAATATTGCCAGAAGTCACCCGCGCACATATACTACTACATACAATATAATAGCGCACACAAAGTCGCACGGGCACTCGCACGCACATCCTCCTCACACTCACCACCTCATCTCGACTCATCTAGCAATCATCATGGTGACCTGCGCACGCACGCACGCACGCACGCGCGCACGCACGCACGCACGCAAGCACGCACACGGATACATGCTTTCAGTGAGAATTTTTGTTGCACTCCTATCATCAGGAGTCTATCAATATATTGATATCATAACCGACGGACGAAAAGTAAAGAATGGTATGATTGCTCATGTGGTGATTGACCACCAATACCAAATAGTCAACTACGAAAGCCAATGATTAGGACTGATACACGCTCATTGCAAACTGGATTGGAAACGTATCCGTTATATAAATGCGATCCAATAACAGTCTTTCTACTCTCTGACGAGAAAACGCATACAAATGCATTGCTAACCCATCTACAAACTCACATAATGGATAAAGACAATATACTCTATGTAAAGATAATACCATAGATCATAAACCTATAGAACTATTGCCTGTAGACGTGCAATACCTGGAAACTCTTCTTGTTTAGAAATCACATTTTCCATTTTCTATCACAAGTCTCGCGAATCCAAGAGGCAACGTTATTAACACAGCTTGCTATCTTGCCTGCTAACCAACAGTAGATCACATCAAGGGCTCCTTCCACATAAACATGAGCCAATCGTATCTGACCATAACAGCTTGCTTGCTAGCCGATCAGCTGCATGAAGAGAGCCTTGAGCAGCCGCGCCTCATAAGTGCCGGTGTTTTTCCCTTCGTGCGATGGTTCATTGGCTAGCGGTGGGTCGAGCCGTGCCAGCACGTTCCTGCCGTACACTGAAGTAGTCAACAACACGCAACCATCGTCACTCAAACAGGGGGAGAAAACTCGCAATCACCATCACTCAAACAGAAGACCATATGCACCATTATTCCTTAAACAGAGAACGACAAGTATGAATAATCATGCTAGCAAACACCAACAACAATCGTCTCCACGCCATCAAACTGTCTATTCACAACACGTTGAAAAACCATTAAACACGTTTCATTAACGTTTTGCTTGTATTTATTCACTTAAAACCCCGTGAATGTCATTGGGGGAGTACGATAATACAAGCACACAAATACGGACAGACTGGAAAAGTTGTCAATGAATATATGTGCATGAGTAACAGCACGAAATTGTGTGCGCACAGTGCTTCTCGTTTTATCGGGCCTCGAATGAACGGGCACAACATGTTTTACAACAAATGAACTAAAACCAATCCTCACAGACGTTGCCAAGTGTTCACTGCTTAATCGAGACATCTTCACAGTTCCCGACCCCGATCCCCGACAAAGTGGGGAGCACTGTACCGGATTACACTTCACACAACCACGAACACACGCCCGCGCTGCACGCACTTACTCTTGCCTGCTCGCGCGCACTTACTCTTGCGTGCTCGCGTGCACTTACTCTTGCAGGCTCGCGCGCACTTACTCTTGCGTGCTCGCGTGTACTTACTCTTGCATGCTCGCGTGCACTTACTCTTGCGTGCTCGCGTGCACTTACTCTTGCCTGCTCGCGCGCACTTACTCTTGCGTGCTCGCGTGTACTTACTCTTGCATGCTCGCGTGCACTTACTCTTGCGTGCTCGCGTGTACTTACTCTTGCGTGCTTACACTTACTTACTCTTGCGTGCTCGCGTGTACTTACTCTTGCGTGCTCGCGCGCGCTTACTCTTGCGTGCTTACACTTACTTACTCTTGCATGCTCGCGTGTACTTACTCTTGCATGCTCGCGCGTACTTACTCTTGCGTGCTCGCGTGCACTTACTCTTGCATGCTCGCGTGCACTTACTCTTGCGTGCTCGCGTGTACTTACTCTTGCCTGCTCGCGTGCACTTACTCTTGCAGGCTCGCGCGCACTTACTCTTGCGTGCTCGCGTGCACTTACTCTTGCCTGCTCGCGCGTACCTACTCTTGCATGCTCGCGTGTACTTACTCTTGCGTGCTTGCGTGTACTTACTCTTGCGTGCTCGCGCGTACTTACTCTTGCGTGCTCGCGCGTACTTACTCTTGCGTGCTCGCGCGTACTTACTCTTGCATGCTCGCGTGCACTTACTCTTGCCTGCTCGCGTGCACTTACTCTTGCAGGCTCGCGTGTACTTACTCTTGCATGCTCGCGTGCACTTACTCTTGCATGCTCGCGTGCACTTACTCTTGCCTGCTCGCGTGCACTTACTCTTGCAGGCTCGCGTGTACTTACTCTTGCATGCTCGCGTGTACTTACTCTTGCGTGCTCGCGTGTACTTACTCTTGCATGCTCGCGTGCACTTACTGCTTGCGTGCTGCGTGACTCTACTCTTTGCGTGCTCAGCCGTACTTGACGTCTTGCGTGCTCGCGCGTACTTACTGCCTGCGTGCTCGCTGCGCTACTACTCTGCGTGCTCCGGCGTGTACTACTGCTGCATGCTCGCGTGCAGCTTACTCTTGCGTGCTCGCGTGTACACTTTACTCTTGCGGGCTTAACACTTACTTACTCTTGCGTGCTCGCGTGTACTACTCTTGCCGTGCTCGGCAGCTGGCGCTTACTCTTTGCGTGCTTACACTTACTTACTCTTGGGCATGCTCCGCGGTGTACTTACTCTTGCATGCTCGGCGCGACTTACTCTTGCGGGCTCAGCGTGGCACTTACTCTTGGCAGCTCGCGTGCACTTACCTTGCGTGCGCGCGTGCACGTTACTCTTGCCTTGCTCGGCCATTCTCTTGCCTCTCGCGCGTGTACCTACTCTTGCATTGCTCTGCGTGTACTTACCTTCGCGTGCCTTGCGATGTACTTACTCTTCGCGGTGCTGCGGCGTAACTTACTCTTCGCGTGCTCGCGCGTACTTAACTCTTGCTGCTCGCAGCGGTACTTACTCTTGCATGCTCTGCGCGCACTTACTCTTGGCGTTCTCGCTGTACTGACTTTGCATGCTCGCGCGAATTACTCTGCGTGCTTACACTTACTTACTCTCTTACTTACTCTTTGGCGTGCTCGCGCTGTACTACTCTGCGTGTCGGCGCGCGCCTTAGCCTCTTTGCATGCTTACAACTTACTTACTCTTGCGTGCTCGCTGTACCTACTCTGTGCGTGCATTACACTACCTTACTCATTGCCTGCTCTGCCGTGTACTACTCTTGCGTGCTTACACTTACTTACTCTTGCCTCATCGCTGTGTACTGACTCTTGCGTGTCGTTACAACTTACTTACTCTTGCAGTGCTCGCATGTACTGACTCTTGCGGTCTCGCTGCGCACTACTTACTGCGTGCTCGCGTATACTTAACTCTTGCATGCTCGCGCGCGCTTACTCTGCATGCTTACAACTGTACTAACTCTTTGCATGCCCGCGTGTACTTACTCTTGCCTGCTGCGCAGTGTACTTACTAACTGCTGCTCTGGCTCTTGCACGCACTTACCTTGCCTGCTCGCTGTGTACTGTACTCTCTGCCTGCATCCGTGTACTTACCTCTGGCGTGCTCGCAGCGCGCTTACTCTTTGCCTGCTCGCTGTGGTACTTACTCTGCCTGCTCGCGTGGTACTTACTCTTGCGTGCTCGCCGCACTTACTCTCTGCTGCTCGCGGTGTACTTACTGCTGCGCTGCTGCGAACAGGTGTAATCTTACTCTTGCGTGCTCGCGCGGCAGCTTACTCTGTTGCGTGCTTCGCGCGTAAGCTTACCTCTTCGCGTGCTTACAGCTTACTCTCAAAATGTGGTCGACGAAACTGCAGGCACGCCTGCACCACCTGGTCGCGCACATGAATCATTGTGCTTTGCCGATGTTCCAATGAGGGAGAGGAGCAGCGCTTGGCGTAGTACCACGTGTGCCGTGCCGAGCTTACTTCTGGTACGCGCTCGAGCTCTGATGAGGCGCATGACACCGAAATCATCGTTGCCCTTTGCGCGCAGTAGCAGCGTGCTGTCTAAGCAGATGTTGCACCATGAACATATATAACGAAGCATACAGTACGTAAGTAACGAATAGAAAGAGAGTCAGCAGTATCTTATACAGAGAGAGCAGGGAAGGGGAGCAGGATAGGCAGAGGGAGACGAGGGCAGGGAGGGAGACAAAGAGTGGAGAAGGAGTGAGAGAGGGCAGGAAGGACAGTGAGGGAGAAGGGAGATGAAGAGAGCAGGGAGGGAGAAGAGATAGCGGGAAAGAGAGCAAGAGAAAGAGGGAGGAGGAGAGAGAAAGCAAGACAAGAAGGAGAGAGAAAGAAGAGAATAGAAGAGGATATAGTATCATATTGCTATATATGCCACCATTACACAAAAAACATTAATACAAGCAGGATGATCTGGTGAGATCAAGCTGCGAGATGAATAATGTTCGAACCTACACCATCAGCTGTGCTGAATGTGTGACTACGGCGCACTGGTGACTAGAAGTGTGACTACAGGGCGCACTAGTACTAGAATGTGTGACTACGGGCACACTGTGACAAGAATGTGTGACTACGGGCGACACTGGACAAAATGTGTGACTACGGGCGCACTGTGACCTAGAATGTGTGACTGACGGTGCACTGTGACTAGAATTGTGTGACTCACGGCGGGCACTGTGACTAGAATGTGTGAACTCACGGGCGCACTTGACTAGAATGATGTGACTACGGGCGCAACTGTGACAGAATGTGCGACCTGACGAGCGCACTGGTGACACGAAAGGTGTGACTACCGGGTGCTACTCGTGACTAAGAATGTGTGAGCTACGGGGCAATGTGCACTTAGCAATGTGACTACGGGCGCGCACGTGTGACTAGAATGTGCGACTACGAGCGCACCTGTTGACTGAGAATTGGCGACTACCTGCCGCACTGTGAATGAATGTGTTCATTGCAGAATTATCAGTTATATTCTAAACGGCCTCTCACCCAACACCAGGTTGAAATACATCAGAATGTAAGATCTTTCGCGGTCGGATCCTCAGTGACACCGCTCTCCCTCCTCTCTTTTATCCCGTCTCTTCGTCATCAGTTCCTCGCTGGCCTGCAGGCACAAAGCAAAAAATCTGTGCTTACCAAACCTAAAACTGATGGGGCAGTATACGCAATTCATCATTCTGCACACAACGACTATGTCAAGGAAAGAAAAAACCAAGCAAAGAATAAGTTAAATTCAGGGTTCGTAGTCATTTATTACTACGATTAACACATCTATAGAATGTTTAAAAGATATATAATATCAGGACGTAAATAATCACAAATTACTCCAGATAATACCGCTGCTATACTACTAGAATAAATAATATATATATTTCCAACTCTATAGATGATGTTCCTCGCTAATATCAAAAATTTAGAAATTGGTAAATATGATAATACTACGTAAGGCTTTAACTGAAAAAAAAATACTCGAAAGCTGTAATATACTGGCCCTAGGAGCAATGAAAGCGTAATACCAATGCTATACTTATAGCATACAAGCTACAAGCAATAACCATCTTCATTCTGAACTGATCAGAGTATAAGACACACAGAGGTTTGCAGAGGAACGATGGCACTCGCCTCCCAAATATCATGAAATGCAACAATATTCAAACTTCAAACATTCACAAAGCACCAATGCTCTTACAAATGTCTGTCTGTTACTACTAAACAATATAATGAGCAATCGCTAACCTGTCACACTGCCCTCGTATTTGTACCTAAGATGGCTTTTGACTATAACGGAAACAGCAATATGGGCAAAGTGGACTCTACTTTGTAAGGGATGGCTATCTGGCATTAAGCAGTGTGAGTAGTAGTAGCTGAGATGGAACCCCATAACAGTAACATCTGAACAACACTGGACAACGGATGTAGCAAATATAGATCTCCCCAGAACAACATTTTATTGGCTTTTTCGTCATAGTTTTACCGGTTTCTTGTGTTGTCAATCGGCTTCCACGATTTTAAATTCACGTGTGTCAAAAACAACGCAGATTCACAGTACGTTACAGCTGGAGAGAATCACAATAAATTTTCCGGTGACAAGTGACCAGTTTTCAGTAGTGCAATCGTAGAACTGCGGGCGAAACAAAGACTCTCTTGACGCGCTGTTGTATGCCAGACACGAGATGGCCCCGGTCACACTACCAACCCCCTCCCCCCCGCATCACACGCCCCAGCCTCACCCGGCGCGCGATCGCTAGCGACGCGTGCAGCGGCGAGCCCAGCAGGGACGCTCACGTGCGTAGTGCTATCTAACGATCGGCTCGTAGAATCCGGTCGCCTCCTTGAACTTGCGCGTCCTGCATGAAGAGAACGTGGCGAACGTTGGCTTCCACGTGTCGTGCTCGGTTGCAGAACTCCACCGACTTGCGAAAGATCTTCTCCACCTGCTGGTAGTTCTCCAGATCCCAGTAAGATCTCGCCTGCTGCATCAGCACCGGAATGTACCTGCAGAGAGAGTGAGGGGGTATGTATTAGTTAATGTAGGGTGAGGAAGAGGGATGTATATGTATGTGGAGCGAGGGAGAGGGATGTATTAGTAGAATGTAGGAGAGGGAGGGTGATGTATATGTAATGATGGAGAGAGGAGAGGGATGTATTAGTAGAATGTAGGAGAGGAAGAGGGGCATACCTTGTAAGGAAATGGTGAGAGGGATGTAGTTTGTAGAAATAGGAGAAGTGGAGAGGGACAGACCTGTAGAACGTTAGGAGAGGAAGATTTATAAGATAGTAGTAAGGAGAGGAAGAGTGAGTGAGAAGGGATGTATTTGTAGA
>NW_014577370.1:93523-102952 GCF_000485595.1 Priapulus caudatus
CTTTGAGGGCCACGTGATCACACGCTCTTTGACGTTCACTGGCAAAAGGCGGTTCACCTAATTGCATTCTCGTTCGCACATTCATCTACAGTACGAACTTCAATTATTATAACCCTTATTTCCCTCCACCACCACCTTAACCCCTGAATTCCTACGACATATACAAACCAAAATTTGCCAAACTGAAAATATAGCCAACCAGAGCCGAGTACCGCAGATCTACCTCGCGTGGGGAAATTAGACATCCCTAGCGATGCGTGCGTCGATACAGCGGACGACCCCCATAGCTATGGGTGCGCATCACTTTGGGTATGTCACTAGTAGAGAGTTGCCTATCTTAACGATCGAGCTCGTAGAATCCGGTCGCCTCCTTGAACCTTGCGCCTCCTGCATGAAGAGAACGTGCGCGACGTTGACTTCCACGTGTCGTGCTCGTTGCAAGAACTCCAGCGACTTGCGAAAGATCTTCTCCACCTGCTGGTAGTTCTCCCAGATCCCAGTAAGATCTTCGCCTGCTGCATCAGCACCGGAATAGTACCTGCAGAGAGAGTGAGGGGGTATGTATTAGTATAATGTAGGTGAGGAAGAGGGATGTATATGTATGTGGAGAGAGGGAGAGGGATGTATTAGTAGAATGTAGGAGAGGGAGGGTGATGTATATGTATGTGGAGAGAGGGAGAGGGATGTATTAGTAGAATGTAGGAGAGGAAGAGGGGCATACCTGTAAGGAAATGGTGAGAGGGATGTAGTTGTAGAATATAGGAGAGTGAGAGGGACAGACCTGTAGAACGTTAGAGAGAGGAAGATTTATAGATATGTATAAGGCAGAGGAAGAGTGAGTGAGAGGGATGTATTTGTAGAAGGAAGGAGAGGCAGACGGATATATCTGCGGAAGGTAGGAGAAAGTGAGAGGGATGTACTTGGCGGATGAAGGAGGAACACTTCCAACTACAACCCCTATTGCTATTTATACATCACCAGCCCACACAAAGGACGTTCAGAGGAAAGCTGTGAAATATACTCACAGCTATGCCACACACAGCCTATTACAACTCGTGCTGGGTGATATTCTGCGAGAGAGCCTCCCACATGTGTATAAGAAACATGGATGGTGACGACCGTTAGCATACCTCTCAAGCGACTCGTCATATTCATTAACGGCCTTCTTCACAGCTTCGTCATTGTGGTTCTGCCGAGCCTCTTGCACCTGTAAATCAACCGCCAGCAATCATAATAACGAATGATGAGCGACGTTTACCGACCATGAGCAAGAAACCTTTTGGGACAACTTCAACGTCACAGCTCCACAGAATCGTTGACGATGTGACCGTAAGAGTGCGACTGCACCTCACCTGCTTAGTGAGTTTTCTCAGTTGCTCTGTATGCTTGGCTGCCATCTCGTCAAACTTTCTGTAGGCCTCCTCGGGGGATGCCTGTCCCGTAATGAGGGCATCGAGGAATGCATAAAGATACTGCAGCAAGAACGAACATGATACCAATTAGATTCAGCTTCACAGTATGGCTCACAACTATTTATACAATTATAATTATCAAAGGAAACATTAGTGTAGATTCAATGAAGATCTCGGCTATATCGTGTCCAAATTGTACATGAAAGATTTCGTTCTTCACTATTACGTATATTTTCTATTATCACGAAAATTTGTGTAAAATGTTTTACCAAATTTTGCAAAAACTGTTTGGCGATCGTTTGCTTACAACACCCAGTGCACCATTATTTGTGCTGCTCAAACAAAGTTGGACCAATCCAGTTTTCAGCCAGCGAGCAAGAGGGTTTCTTCTTTATAAGCTAAGCAGGATTGCACTTAGTCATACATAATTTTTCATGCAATAGGTATCATAATGTACGTTCAAATTCTAGACTAATGTTCCCCCTTAATTATAATTATACATACATTACAATTATCAATTGTAAAAATAAAGGTCCAGGTACACCTTGCATAGTTACAATTCCAAGAACATGGGGAGTAAGGGATAGAGCAAGTGAGAGATAGAGGGAGAGGGAGAGAGACAAAGAGAGATAGAGTGAGAGAGAGGGAGAGAGAGGGAGAGAGAGAGAGACAGAGAAAGAGAGCAGGGGGGAGCAAGAGATCGTGTGCGCAAGACAGACAACACGAGCCATAAAACAGGAGGAACCATAGACCAAGGCACGGAAGCAGGTTACTTACGCGACCAGTATTTCTGAAGCCGATGACGAGAGGAGCATCCTATGAAAGGAAGGAAGAGCAGTACGTACAGGTGTGCAGTGGCAGGCAATGCGTCTGGTAGAACATGGAGACATTCAGGTTGTGGAACAGTCAAATCTCAGACAGTCGAGCAGTCAGGGAGGCGGGTAAAACAATGGCCAGGCTGGTAACCCTTAAAGGGATACTTGACCCTAGGGTTCCTTGCATATTTTCAGTTAAAATAGGATTAAATTACACTACATAAAAAATTTCACTGTTCAATATTCATTAAAATATTTGTTAAAAATATTTGAAAACTAACGGCTGTATCGTTGCTTACAACGACGGTGGCCCCACTACTATCCGACCTGCGCATTGTAGCTTTTCGGCTGCAGGCTACAGACCGAGGGTGTTTCTTATTGAATAATTTAAGAGGAAAAGGATTGCAATATCTTATAAATAACTTTTAGATTCCGCTATAATATGGACGAATTTGTCCAAAAATTAATATTGTTCGGTTAAATAGCAGTTAGGTATAAATATACTTGCACTTTTGTGATTAGCCCTCGATCTGTAACGTGCAAAATAAATCGGAAAAAGTGCAACTTTGTCAGGGTGGCAGTACAATCGCTGGGTGTCATGTCAGCAGCAAAAAATGAAGATTTCGAAACTCGCTGTTGTTTTATGACAAATGTGAATGCATGATTATAGAAATTTGTAGGTATATACCATTATTTATGCACTTACTATCATAATATACCCTAAAATTCTAGGGTTTGTATCCCTTTAACACATCTGCTAATCAATCTTACAGCATGTCTGAGTACTACCCAGTCTATGACATACCTGCATGGCTTATTTACCACGCACATACAATCAGACAAATATTTAGGTATTAGAGTGCAAAGATTAGCACTCTATATGGGTCCTCGGGGGTAAAGAAAATGGGTTAGTTCTTCATAATAATGCTTTAGCAATAGAAACCTAGGGGTAATATCTAAGGGAGTTAGGAATCAGGGGGTTGAACTCCTGGGAAGAAGACTGGGGTAAAGAGATTTACAGTAAAAGACTCAATGATACGAGAATCGGGAGCAAGACACTCAGGGGCGAGCACTCGAGACAGGTTTCCACCCTTAGGACTCTTGAGCGAGGCCTGGTGCATACGGTCGCAGGCGTACAGCCATCTCACCGGGGTCAGATGCTTGTAGGTGAGGTCAGCGTTGTCAGCCATAGTGTCCGCAGCCAGGTCGTAGTACTCGTGCTTGCAGTAGAGTAGCAGCAGGTTGCCAAATGCCTCCGCGGGAAAAGTTTCCTGAGGAGCGACCAACGTTACAACTCGTTATGAGTTGCCGCCAATTCCTCCTGCTAGTTATAGTTAATATGCCATGTGTTGACTGGCCATGCCTGTTCAATACTAGCTGCAACTAGTGCCTACTAAGTTTAAATAGGCATTTCGAAGTATAACTAGCATCTATACGCACACATACATGTGCAAACCCATCCAGACACGCACGCATGGACACGCACATGTACATAATACATATGCATGCACACGCACATGCATACATACACTCGCACGCGCACGTGCACTTGCACACGCACACACACACACACACACATACAAACATGCACGTGCACCTGCTGCAGAAGATACTGGAATTTCCGGAATCCCTGTGTGGGATCTTTCTCCATGTTCATTAGTGCCACATTGTGAAGAGTCACAGCATCCAGCTCCATCTCCTGCCGTGGGGGCATGTCAGTCAGAGCCTCTGCAGCATCCTCAACTGCACGTTTCCATAGCAACACAAATAGCATCTCAACAGAAAGTTATAGCCAGTTATAGTTATGTTAGATATTAGTTACATGGGTAAACATAAAATATTGTGAAAACAGACAAAAATATAACAGTAAATTAGGTGTGTATAGCCAAGGCTTAGACCATCTCCACAAGACACAGATCTACTGCACTACCCTATGTTACGTTCTATGTTGATTTCTAAGAGCTAACAAAGCTACATATGATAAGTGAATCTAGGGGATTTCAAGGCTACGATAGGACACTTACAATTCTTAAGTTGATACTCGATGGCGGCTTTTAAGTTGAAAGCTTCAATGAGAGCTGTCTCATGGAGAGTAGCCGTATTACCAACACTCCGTACGTCTATGCCCTCTGTCGTCATGCCAACGCTCAACTCTGAAACAAGAGAGCAGTGTGACGAATTCCAAACTTCTCTACAACGGCACCCGTTTCGGGAAACATCTGTAGACGACCGAATAATATAACGTAATAACATAATGTAGAACCACTCGCACTCGACGCACTGCGTTTGTGCAACTGCAGCAGTAGTCAACGACAGGCGAGGGCGTGATCACCTGGATGCTCGCGTATGCCTCGCTCTATGATGTCTGCGATGTGCTTCAGAGCTTGTCCGTACTGCTTCGTCTGGTAGTGGCACAGCGCTATGTTGTACGACAGATGGGGCTTGTAACCGAGGACTTGCATCGACTGCATGAACTTGGCGCAGGCCTCGATGTATCTCTGCTCCTGAGGGGGTAGTCAGTAAACATGGTAACGATCGGTGTAATGGATAAAACTCAGAACACTCTGACAAGGAAAGAATCGACTGGGAGAGTGCAGGCAGGAGGCATTCCTCATATAATCTCCATTACATTATCACCGGTATCGACTAAGCTTCTTGACTCACAAACTCATTTTGGAGGTTCCAAAAGCAATTTCAATCTGCATTTGCAATGAATAGGGCGCATCTACTGAACCTCTTCTTGAAAGCATTAAAAAAATAATTAAATTGTCACCAGTTAACAGTCTCAGACGTCACCTTATACAGCAAGCAGGCAAGGTTGATGTTTGTGTCGGGGTCATCAGCTGGACACTGGTCAAGGTAACTCTTCGTGGCTGCATAATCTTCTTCACCATACTTAATGCATGACTGCAGCTTAGTAACCTTGACAACAAGCATGATTCAGAATGTGGCAGATGATAATTTACAAGATATATCTATTATAGAATACATAGACTACATACGCAGCTATAAATATTCTAAACTAACTTTATTCAAATAACTTATTGCCCTAATTATACAGAATACCATTTTTGTAGAACATGCAAGTTAGATGCTCTCTTGTGGCATTTGCTTATACGCTAGTACAGATGGCACGTTAACAATCCATAATAGAAGCTACTGCAACTCCTGGATAGAAATCTATGATTAGACTAAAAACAAAAAGAGATACATGTTTTAATGGACAAACATCCACTTCGTGTAAGTGTGAATTACCTGGCCCTGGAAACTTTGGTTGTCGATCTGGCAGGCAGCTTTCATGGCAGTATCATAGAAAGCTTGCTTATAAAGAGACTGAGCATAGTAGAGTCTGAAAGATAAAATGTTAGAGCAATATAGTACTTATGTACCAAGTGACCTGCACATGGTTTGTAAGACCTGTGCTTAGTTCTGAGCCAGCTAACATTGTAACAAAATCCATTGTGTCTAACATAAAGAAATTCCACAACTTTGGTGCTTTACAAGCAAAATTTAAGTAACAAACTAAAATGAAGATGTTTATGATATATATACACCTGCTCATCTCATTCAGTTATTTAACTTGGTAAAACAGACACTAGACTGGTTCGCCGACTGATCAGTGATAATAAAAACACGTTTTATAGTCATTATGTCTGCATAAGTTAGTTATACGCATAACACCTTAGTCCGAATAAAAGCTATTTTAATTACCACTACAACGTATTACACCCATCACATGTGGCTAATAGATATAGATGAGGATAAATATATATTATCAGCTCCATGAGCCTGCATGTACATCAGTAAGCGTGTATGCAGGCAAGCTGAGATAATAGAATACATAATAGCCAAAGAGTAACATTTATACTTGTATTCTGGTATCTCTGGATACAGGTTGGCAAGAGCTTCATACATGTCCGATGCCATGACAAAGTCCTGGGCTTGATAGTTACAGTAAGCGAGAAGCGAAAATGCTGCCCTCGACTGGAAGAAACATAGAAGCCATAATTAACACATTAACACTATGCAACAAATATATGGAGCAGCAAAACCTCTAACACTCGGTAGGTCGTGACCTTGATGAACTTGTGGACTTGATGACTGTAAGTTAATTTAAAAAAAGTGCCATTATAACAGGGTTTTACCTTATGCGGGCCTTGTATCATGTTATTTAGGATCTGGATTACATCATGGTATCGACCTTCCTTGACCTGTACATTGAAAAAATTATACCTTAAGATTCAGTTAATTAATGCTGTGGTTAATATATTTACAGGCATATAAGATTTAATTCTGTTACTCACCAGACTGGTGTACCAATCTTAGAATCTATACATGAGAAACTCTGTGCATTGTATTTCGTGCCAGATTTTGATTGAGCACCAACAAGAACTTTGAAGGCAATTTTGCTTTCACCAGCAATAGAATGAACAATCACTTCTAATAACCAATTATCCCACTCATCTTAAAAACAAAGAAGTAACAGCCCAAATCTACTTTCTGCAAATGTATTCAGGGCCGTAGTGGCCTCCCAAAATGTGTTACTGCAGAAAAATGTGTAGGATCACCCAGTGATAATATAAAGAGTGGCGGTTATGGTGTGTGCCGCAGGCACGCATGGCTATAGGCGTGATCGCGAAGCCGATGGGGGGGAGGGGGGGTTCTGGAGTAAATTTTTAAAATTTAGAGCCTGGAAATGGCATTTCCTGCATTTTCAGGCTATGTTGAAAGCAACCAATTCTGATCATTTTAAAAGGTAAATTTTTTATTTTCAAAGAGGAATGTAGCTAAAGCTGATGTTTTGACTAAAGTATCTAAAATATATATATTACGAGTATGATAAATAATAAAACATTGTTTACAAAATTGTATATACTATCAGTACATAATTATGAAAAATAATATAGTTTTTAATATTTCCGTTCCAGTGCATCGTACACTTACTCTTGCCTGCTCGCGTGTACTTACTCTTGCCTGCTCGCGTGTACTTACTCTTGCGTGCTCGCGCGCGCTTACTCTTGCGTGCTCGCGCGTACTTACTCTTGCGTGCTTACACTTACTCTCAATGTGGTCGAGAAACTGCAGGCACTCCTGCACCACCTGGTCGCGCAGCATGATCATGTGCTTGGCCATGTTCTCAATGAGGGAGAGGAAGCAGCGCTTGGCGTAGTACCACGTGTCCGTGCCGAGCTTCTTCTGGTACGGCTCGAGGCTCTTGATGATGCGCGACACGCCGAACTCATAGTTGCCTTTCGCGCAGTACAGCGTGCTGCAATGCAATGTGCACCAGTGAACATATAGTAGAAAGCATACAGTACTATAGTACGAATAGAAAGAGAGAGAGTACTTATAGAGAGAGAGCAGGGGAGGGAGCAGGATAGGCAGAGGGAGAGAGCAGGGGAGGGAGACAAAGAGGGAGAAGGAGTGAGAGAGCAGGGGAGGGAGACAGTGAGGGAGAGGGAGAGTGAGAGAGCAGGGGAGGGAGACGGATAGGGAAAGAGAGAGAGAAAGAGGGAGGGAGAGAGAGAAAAGCAAGACAAGGAAGGAGAGAGAAAGGAAGAGATATAGAAGAGGGATATGTATCATATCTGCATATATGCACCATTACACAAAAACATTATACAAGCAGGATGATCTGGGTGAGATCAATCTGCGAGATGAATAATGTTGAAACTACATCCACACTGTGACTGGAATGTGTGACTACGGGCGCACTGTGACTAGAATGTGTGACTACGGGCGCACTATGACTAGAATGTGTGACTACGGGCACACTGTGACAAGAATGTGTGACTACGGGCGCACTGTGACAAGAATGTGTGACTACGGGCGNGCACGCATGTCACTGTGCACAAAATCTACCTTTCTGTGAGTTTCTGCACAGTAACGTGCATGCAGTGAAACTGTGTAGCATTTACATGACATTATGATTATAATATTAGCAGGGCTAGATACTAACCATTTTAGTTCATTGGTCCACAGGACTAGTAAAAGAAACAACAGCCGCAGAGCGTCTGGGCTCATCTGAGGTCTGTTGCTACGGTTATAAACGTAACATTTAAGTCGTGCGTAGTGACACCTTTGTTAAGCGCGGATATGCAGATACGCAGTTGCGTACACATCATTTCAGCAAACATTTTTTTTATTGCAGAGAGAGAGCGAGAGAGTGGGAGAGAGAGAGGGGGGGGCGAGAGAGAGAGAGAGAGAGAGAGAGAGAGAGAGAGAGAGAGAGAGAGAGAGAGAGAGAGAGAGCGGGCGAGAGGAGAGATAGGGAGAGAGTCACTCAGACTAAATTGTGTATAAACAAATAACACCCACGCGGCGTGCTACTGTATCAGTTACGTCATCGATTGAAATGTACATTCCGATTTCGCCCCACGCGGCGTCCAAACTTTCGACGAAGATGGCGGGCAGAAGTAAAGCAGACGCACGCATAACGTACAGATTTCTTTCAATGTCGGGGAAGATCAACAAACTTCGACTGACAGTCAATCATCGGGCTCTGCAGTGCCCACAAGCCAGCATGCTCCACCATATCCCGACATTGCACACTACTGTAACGTCGACGGAGAGAGCTATGCCAAGGACAGTACAAAACTGGCAAATTTTCATTGCTAGGTTTGACGATTCATTTCTGCAATTACTTATCTCAAGATTGGTTAAACTGAAGTTAAGAAAGTAATTCTTTCTGCACTTTTGAGCGCAATATACATTTGACCTATCCTGCCGGGACATTCTTCTCACTCTGTTCCGGTAGATGGCGTGCATACTGACTAGGTGCAGGGAATAGATAATCAAAACTATGGTTTAGCCCATGCTGTGCTATCAGCCACCCACCTCAGGCACCTGCGAGGTAGGCCTATTTATAGTTGGCATAATCAAAAACAGGACGTTTGCGCAAGTGCTATTTATATTGTATTCCCAACGTACAGAATCTCATATAGAGAATGAAGTTCATATATGATTTAAGGCACATAAACGTTGTTCAAATAAGTTTTGCATGGAGAATTTCACTGTGAAAGTCTTCCACGATCACACAAGTACTGGTCATCAAACACAGTTCAGTCCTTTGTTAACAGTCAACAAATCCATGTTTAACCCTCCTCTTGAGGGTCAAAAAGTTATCAGACACTTACTCTTCGCACGTCAGTGGAAAGCACATCTCATGGTCCTTTCAATAAAGTGATTAAAATGGTAAGTCA
>NW_014577370.1:102962-121712 GCF_000485595.1 Priapulus caudatus
ATGCTCTGCTGGTACTATCTAATAGTAATATGCCGGACCGTACCTCGCCTACTCCACTAACGAGTCTAGAGAGTCGCCCACGCCGGCTCAGGGATAGAGAAGATGTCCAGTCCTATCTTATCAACTAACATCATCCCATTCTATCACCGTACTGGACATCATCTCTATCCTTGAACCCCTACGCCTACTCCCTAACCCTAACTCTAACCCTAACCCTAACCATATCAGATAATTACCAGGGTACGTTCCGGTATACCGGACCGTACCCAGGCCAGGGTATGTTCCGGCAGTACCCTGGGGGACATAGATCTTATGAGTATGAGCAGTACTAATAGTAGGCCTAATACTATTAGTATTAGTATTGCTCATAGGGTCTATGTCCCCCAGGGTACTGCCGGAACGTAACCTGGGTAAGGTCCGGTATACCGGAACGTACCCTGGTCACTATTTGATATGGTTAGGGTTAGGATTAGGGTTAGGGTTAAGGCCCGCTCAGGTCGGTCTACGATTTTACTATCGGCGACTACTTTAGCGCCGATTAGCAGTGTAGCAACACTCATGTCGACTTGAAGTGACTACGCTGCACATCGCCGATCAGATCGTAGCGTTCCTGCATGAAACGTAGACGGGTTCGCAGCCCCAGTAGTATTTGTTCTAGCACAAGCAGTTCTTTAGCACAAACAGAGCAAGCTTGACGCCGGGACCAGTCTACATCAAACGAGTCACGTACGTGACCAACAAAATGGCGCTTTTACCAGTAAACATCATGTAACTTCGTAAATCTATTCTCAATTTTCTGAACATCGTTATAATCATGTGCAGAAATTTTTTTTATGTGATATACGCAAAACTTAATATATATTTGAGAAAGGGTTTGTGCAATAATCCCTCCTTGTAAACTGCTGACGAGTGGCGTGTAGGCTGCCATTTTATTAATCACGTGACTTCTGATAATCATTTGACTCGACACGCTGCGGTGATTGGCTGCCACTCACGATTTGTCGCCGACAGCCGCATAGAAATAGAACATGTTCTATTCCTGCGATCGCAGTCGGCGACCGTATTTTCGATCCGTAAGAGAACTCATGTCGATTTTATCGGCGATCTGGCCGGTTTTTGACGTACGATATTCAAATCTTGTCGGCGACTAGGTCGTAAGGCCGACATAAGCGGGCCTTAACATTGACTTAGGCTGCATCATGCGGCTTTCATGCCCGTGTTTACCAGCGTAGACTGGTACCCGGTCGATAGTTCCACACGCTACACTAACGCGTCAGTGTAGCGAAGGATACTTGCCGGAGTGAAGGTGGCAAACGGGTACCAGTCTATTACCAACACTGGAAGAAACGAGTGACACGCCATGTCCGATTCAGCCAATCAGCAAACAGCTTACCCCTTTATGATTACCTAGCTGTAATGCCCACGGAGATTGGTTTACAAAATGCTTTTCAGGCAGTATAAGAACTGTTTTTCAATTGGTTATGATGACGTATCTAAATAGACGGACGAATGAGGATTGCAATGGTGGGTGTTTCTTTTTCAAGCGATGTCTGGAAAGTTGTTTTCGAAGCGTTTGTTATTAAAAAATACAATTTTCACAATGATGTAACTATTTAACAGAAAAGAAACACCCTTACAGATAAACAGTAAGGTATGGTCTACATTATTATATCAATAACAAGTGATATTAATGAGTTCTTATACTGCCTAAAACGGCTCGAAGTTTGGTCCCGTTCGAAAAATTTCGGTGCCGCGCGCTTCATGCCAGGTCGCTGCTAGCCCCGTTTACGTTTTGTTGCGTTTTTAGCACGTTCAGGGTTCTCCAAGCTTTTTCATTATAGCATGGCGGGTGCTGCCTTTACGGTCCTAGTTGCAAATCGCCGAAGGCTATAAGGGGGTCCGGGGGATATGATATTTAGCATGGCGGCTATGATATTTAGAGTGGCGGGTACATTTTAGGATGGCGGGGCTCGACAATAGCCTGGCGGGCCGCCAGGCTATAAGTGCTCTTGGAGAACCCTGACGTTCTATCTCAAAAACGGTTACGGTAAAAATTCATAAAATAAAAACCTAAACGGTTGAGGCGCTTCTCATCTAGACTACAAAGTTTGATTTCATAATAAGATATATATTAAAAGTTACGTCATCTGAAAGTGGTTACATTGCCTCGATTAAAATGATTGTTGCTCAAATCTAGACTGTAGACAATATGGCGCGAGCGATCAGCATCGCTACTCATAGGCTAATACACGCGCGGCTATGATCTAAACGAAACGTCACGAATTCTATTTTTATCCACCAATCACAGGTCGGAGCAATTCCTCTGTTTAGACGCATGTATGACTATTGTTCTATAGCTATAGTCTATATATGCCATGCATACTAAGTTAGTAAGGGGGCAAGTGAAGTGGGTTACCTTGCTCTCCCAGTGCCACACTCACACAGTGGGAGTCCCACTTTACTGTATAAGTTTACGGCTCGCGTCTTATTTTTTTCTAGATTATTGTCTCTGGGAAGACTTTCTGATNCTTTGCCTCCAACTTGCATCCATTGGGAACAAGAGAAAGACAAGCCGGGGAATGGTTAAGCGGTTCGCTGACCCGTTGCAAGAAGAGCAGGCGTTGAGTGCGATTAAAGCTTTTCAACAGAACAGAGGAGAGCATATTCGGCCATATGGTGATCGTTTGCAAGCCTTGGCAATGCAGGCGATGACCGTAGACAAAATTCAGACAGACTACATTCAGAAGCTGCTAATCGATACATTCATCGACGGGTTATTCTCGATTTCAACAAAGAAATTATTACTGACTCGTAAACCGCAGACGCTCACTCAGGCTATCGAGATAGCCGCAGACGACGCTTTGATCGATGCGGACTTGGCTATGCGCGTGCGCAATAGAACGAGGCGACGGCCTGCCAGTCACTCGTACGTGGGAGCATACCTCTGCCCCCACCGGGAGTGACGGCTGCTTCAACTTCGTGGTGGGAAGGGGCGGCCGCAGACGACCACCGACTAATTCTAGCCCCCATTTTGGATAGCCCCATCGTCTCCTCCCAGTTCCCCGCCGGCCTCGTTGTGCGCGATTCGGTCTTAATTGGCACGCAGAGCGATACTCCACGCTAATCGACTGGGGGGAACTTTTCCGCGCATGGAGGATGCAATTCCCCTTCCTCTGGGTTAGGTGGGACCCTCAGGTACTTGCGCTCGACTTCTACATTGGGTGGGCCCCAAATGCCTTACCGCATTATGCGTGTCGGAGAGGGAGGCGCCACCAGCGTGGCGCACAACCTCCTCGGCGCGGCGAGATTCCGCCGTAGACAACAACGAGACGACGGATATGACTCGCCCGCGCCGATGGATTGAGGACGCAGCTCTAACCACCTCGACACGCCCAGCCGGCAACGACAGCGCGACGCCAGCGCGACAGGACGTCTGCGCGACGCCAGCAACAACAGTGTCGTCAACCAGCGGGTGGCCCGAAGCAGCAGCGGAGTGCACGCCGTTTGCGCCACGGGCCCACCCAGCCACTAGGCCGCGCCGGAATGAACATTACCATACCGGGCAAATTTTACAAACTTTGGTGAGCACGTCAAACGCTCAATTACCATTCGCCCCGGGATGCTACCACGGCGCGGCTGGGAGAGATGACAACGCAGACGCCTGGACGAGCAAATTGCCACCACTTCGCCGGTACGGCTGACNGAGAGAGAGAGAGAGCAGACTGTGTTTGTATATGCGCCGTGTGTGCGTGTGTGCACGAGTGTTACCTTTAGCGACTAGGACTACTCACACATGTCAACATGTCATGATTCGTGTCTCTCATTCTTCCTGAATGTAATCTTGTGTTGCAGGAGACTGGTGCGGATGCGAGCATATCAGTCGGTCCGAAGCAAGGCGTCTGCCAGGTCACGCAGTCTAAAAACTATGTGGTACGTGGCGCCATCTGTCCATCAGGATCTGCAGTAGTACGCATATAACGCAAAAAAATAGTCACCCGTATATTATAATAATTATATATTAATAATTATATAATATTAATAATATATAAAAAATAGTTATTAATAATATATTATAATAATGCTACGTAATAATGCCACGTATATTATACGTATATAAATATTTATATATATATATATATACGTGTGTGTGCGTGCGTGCGTGTGGTGCGTGCGCGTGCGTGCGTACGTGTGTGTAGCACAATAGCAGAATGTGTACGCCTATGGAAAGCGGTTTGTGCCAATATTCGAAAAACCCGGTTTTACGTCGATAAACTGGGTTTATCGACGTAAAACCGAGTTTATCGGCCGATATTGATAGTTTAATTTGATTAACCCGGTTTTACGTCAATAAACCCGGTTTTACGTCGATAAACTGGGTTTTACGGTCGTAAAACTAGGTTTATCGACGTAAAACCGGGTTTATCAAATTAAACTATCAATATCGGCCGATAAACCCAGTTTTACGTCGATAAACCCGGTTTTACGTAGATAAACTGGGTTTTACAATCGACTTTGGTCATTTCGTTGTTAATATCCTTCCTGCGCCTTCATACGCATAGCGTATACCTACAGGTGCATAGGGCGGTGCCTATCTCCGTTTCTATAACCCTGAGGCCCCGCAGCTGCTTTCACAGTAAATGCTACAGTAGGGGGTTAGTCCACTGTAGCACTGCGAGTTAACTTGCCACACTATCTCTATTTGCTGAATGCTAAGCAGAGAAGCCGTGTGCACCATTTTTTAAGTCTTTGGTATGACCCGGCCGGGAGTTAAACCCCCGATCTTCCACATACGAGGCGAGCACTCAACCATTGAGCCATCGCAGTGGTGAATCATTTTGTTGTACCGGTAATTAAATTTTTGAGTAAAATTGGGAACATCGATCGATTTGCGACGAGCAAAGCAGCGTGGTCGCAACAGCAACTGTTTGTTTGTTTGTTTGTTTGTTTGTTTGGCGTTTGTTTCTGCCGTCGCAGGTCTTGGACGTCGCGAGCAAGGTGAAGATAGCGCACCACCTGGCGCTGCAGTTCCCCACAGATGGCGCCACGGTTGACGCGATGGAGGTCGCGATCGCGTTGGTGGACGGGTCGACGGCGCGTGTCCAGCCGGCGGAGATGGAGACGCTTCGTCGCGTGACGGTGGCGTCGCAGGCGTACAGGGAACGGCAGCGCTCCATACAGCTGTCGTCAGAGAAGGTGAGCTAGGAGAGGGAGAGAGAGAGAGCGAGTGGGAGGGAGAGAGAGAAAAAGAAAGGGAGAGAGAGAGAGAGAGAGAGGGAGAGAGCAAGAGAGAGAAAGGGAGAGAGAGAGAGAGAGATAGGGGGAGAGAAAGAGAGTGAGAGAGAGGCAGAGAGCAAGAGAGAGAGAGAGGGAGAGAGATAGAGAGAAAGAGAGAGTTAGAGCAGGGGAGAGACAAAGAATAAGCGAGAAAGTAATAGAACGAGAGCGAAGGCAAGAGAGAGAGAGAAACACGCGAGATGCGATCGTACCTAACTAACTAGCCTACGTCCCATCTCGTTCCCGTCTCAGGACGATGTCCAGCAACTCGCCTCGTGCCGCGACGCCGCGCGTCTCGACTACCACGCCGCGCTCTGTCTCTTCGTCGACGACGTCGCCCGCCTGCCGCTTGACCGTCGCCACGGCGACCTGCGGGAGGCAACGTCGCTGCTGGAGACGACCCACGCTCGGCACCTAGGCGACGAGACGGCGATCCAGGAGGCGCTACCGGTCGCGCTCGACGCGTACGCGCGGTGGAAGGTACGACGGCATGCGCGCGCGAGGGGGAACCCTCGGACGGTTTTTTACCTCACCTTGACATCTTGACACATTAACAGTCTGTGGTGTCACACTCGTCTGGTTCGTTTTACAAGATTTCACTGACAATATATCTTTAATGCAAAATTGGTATTTCCTTCTCTACCCTGTCGATAAAACGTCTATATATATTAGAGTAAAGTTTTACAAAACATGTCGGAATGCAGCATATAACCTATTTATTTCGAACGCCATCGCTAAGAAACATCAAAGCGGGTATAGCGCCATCTACCGTCACAAATTGTGATTCATTTGGTTTATAAATTATTTTTAATTTATATATAATATTATTTATTATTTTCACATAAAAAATTACACATATAATTATCAAGAGTATATAATGGGAGTTCTCCCATATATACTCTAAGTCTTCATTTCTATAATGTACGTCGATGGTTGCTCAATTAAAACTGACTTCCTCTCACTCACTCATTTGTGTTCTTTTTTGTGGTGAGCTACAGTGTCATTGACACTTTCATTTAGAAATGAGTTTTTTACATACCGAGTGAGCGTTCTGTTAGTCAGTCACTGACTTAGTATTCTATTGTAAGTCACTGAGTGTATTCTGTTGTAAGTCACTGAGTGTGTTCTATTGTAAGTCACTCACTTACTGAGTTAGCATATTCTGCTAAAGCCTAGCGCAGACTTGCGACTTTTTCATGCAACTCGGCTGCGATTTTAGAATCGCAATCAAAATGTGAAATCGCTATGTCTGCGGGAACGTGCAACTGCAACTCGTAGCGATTCTGGTCGCTTGCAACGAGTTGCAAGAAATCGAACTGTTTTGATTTTTGATTTTGAGCGACTCGTCGCTCCCAATCGCTTCCAAATTGTTCTAGAATTGCTTCGAAATTGCATATGTGCGCACACGCGGCGACACATTGACCGATCGCTTGCGGTTGCAGGTTGCAGCGACGAGCAACCAAAAATTGCAAGTCTGCGCTGGGCTTAAGCGATTCCTATGTCCGTTACAGGAGTGCGAGGTGACGGAGGTTAGAACTGCTAGGGCTGAGACGATCGCAGCCCACGCACAACTCCAGGGGGCGCTGGAAGCAGTACAGACGGTACGTGTGTAAATTGGACGTCAGCGCTATGCTGGTCACTCTTTTTCATTTCTCCATTTTCACAGTTTTTCCGTGTCCAAAGTCGGATCGCATGATGAAATTCTCTATGATAAATTCGCATGATAATCACAATAATGCGCATGGGGGTTTGCTAGTGAAATTCAAGAGGTGAAGTCAACGAAAACGATAAAAACAATCAATCAATTAATCAAACACTTAATCAATCGGTCTACGATGAGATCGAGTGTTGTCGCGGCAACGGTGCGTGAGCCACGTATCGATCGAACAAGCGCATCATTTGTCGGTTTTCCTCACAGTGCCTGTCGCCAGGGGGCGCCACCATGGAGGGCTGCGAGATGCCCGCCGACCCTCACGTGATGCTGGGAAACTATGGCGTTGCTCTGCAGATGGAGATCAAGAAAGCAGACATAGTGAGTTGATGACGCATGTGTCGGCCGGTGCGTTCTCGTTAACTGTATATGCTACAGGTGCGTTGTTGGTTGCAGGTTCACGTTACCTGTAAATGCTACAGGTGTGTTCTCGTTAAGTGTAGATGCTACAGGTGCATTGTCGCTTGCAGGTGAACGGGGCGGGCGGCTCGATCGTGGCTTCTCTCTCTGCGCTGCTCCACCGCGAGCTGACGATGGAGCTCGCGGCGATCGAGAAGCTGCGCACGCTCAGCGGCGAGTGTGCAGACGTCGCCGACTCCCTGAAGGTAACCACGGCAACCGCGCAGCGCATTACGTAACGTCGCTCGGCCGCCGTATTGGTCGGGTAAGGGTCCCGTTGTTCGGAAGGGGGTTGACAGTGATGTTGGCGAGTTCCCTTGTTGCAACTTGATAATTGGATGCTCTGTTTTCTTCCCTCGTCGCAGCTTAATAATTCGATGCTCTTTATGTTTTCGTCTTGTTGCAACTTGGTTATTTAATGCTCTATTTTCTTCTCATGTTGCGGCTCAAATAATTCTAAATTCATTCCTCCTCTTGTCCTTTTTCTTCTCTATGCAGCTTGATTAATCGATGTTCTATTCCTTGATTTACCTCTTGTTCCTTTTTCGTCTCGTTAGCTTATCTTTAGCTTAGCTTATTTTTATCTTCTTAATCGTCGTCATCGTCGTCGATTATTTGATGCTCTATTTTCTTCTCTTAGCAGCGTAATAATGCGATGTTTCTTACGTTTCCTTCTTTGTCTCGTTAGCCGTGGCTGCGGGAGCGTCCGGACTTCGCGTCGTTCCACGGCGTGCGCCGCGTCGTCGATTAGATGCTCTTATGTTACGGTTCTCCTCTTGTTTCCTTCTTTGTCCCGTTAGCCGTGGCTGCGGGAGCATCCGGACCTCGCGTCGTTCCACGGCGTGCGCCGCGTCGTCGATTAGATGCTCTTATGTTACGGTTCTCCTTTTGTCTCTTCTTCGTCTCGTTAGCCGTGGCTGCAGGAGCGTCCGGACCTCGCATCGTTCCACGGCGCGCGCCGCGTCGTTAAGTCCCTTAAGTTGCGGCTTCGCTACAAGCTCGCCGACCTGCAGTACATGGAGGAGGAGGAGGGAGAGGTCGGCATGGAGGCGGAGGAGGGCGGAGAGGGAGAGGGAGAGAAGCCGGCGAGAGGGGAGGAGCTGCGTCTCATCGCGCACCAGCTGGAGAAGATCCGGGCAGAGCTTGACGTCGCCTTCTGCAGCGAGGACGCCGTACTGGTACGCCGGGGGGTCGACGCGAAGGTCACATGGGGGTCAATGCGTGATCGCATAAGAAGCAATGCGGGGTCGTGCCAAAGTCAACGTGTGGTCATACTGTGTTCGACTTACGAGCTCCAATCGCAGAAGTCTTCCGCCGATTCCTCCAGCATGCTTCTAGATTCTCACGCAATTTAAATTTTATTTTATTATATTTTGTACTTTTTCATATTTCTGATTTACTTTATTCTCCCACAGATGGAGCTGGCGAGGCTCTCGCGCGACCATTTCCCCGAGCTGAAGTTGGTTGGCGGCAACCTGCCCAACCTCGCGCAGTACTTGTGCTCGCAGGACATCAAGGAGGAGGAGGAGATGAGAGGGAGGCCGACGCGCGACGAGACGCTGCGACGTCGCTGCGGCGAGTTTGCGCACACTATCGCTGAGGATCTGACCGACCACCAGGTGGCGCTGTCGCTCAACAACCAGGCCGGAAAACCCGCCCGGCGCGCCGCTGAGTCACCTGCGAAGGAACCCTCGCGTGTAACGTGGGAGGCTTCTCTTTCTTCTGTGGAGGAATCCACACCACGCACCACCGGGGACCCTCCTCTCTCTTCTGCGAAGGAGCCCTCCTCGTGCACCACCGGGGAACCTCCTCTCTCTCCTGCGGGAGAACCCACCTCGCATGCCGCGGGGAAGGCTCCTCTCTCTCCCGCGGGGGAACCCTCCCCACGTGTCGCCAGCACACCACGAACTAATACTCAAGGAACTAATACTCGAGGGAGACCGCGTGGAGCGGGGCGGCCCCCCTCTCTCACCACGAAACCCGCTGCGGCGTCTCCTCTTCCTTTGCGCGCAGCGAGGTCTCCTCCTCTCCCTCCCACCGGAGGACCTCCTCCTTCGCCCGCCGTGCGAGTCTCTCCGGCTTCTCGACTCGCTCGCGGCGGGAAGGCGGCGCCCTCTAGTGTCGGGCGTCCGAGGCTCTCCGCGCCACGGGGGCGATCGAGGCTTCTCTCCCGAACGCCTCCCCTTCCCCCTCCCCCTTCTCCCTCTCCTTCCTCTCCTCTTTCCGGCGTAAATTCCCTCACTTCCCCTCGATCTCGGTCCGGCAGCAGGAGGGAGGTCGTCCGCTCGAACGGAGAGGTCGTCGCCCCCGACGACGCGTGGCGACGGGAGGATTCCGAGAGAGCGCCGCGGAAGAGGGAGAGGAGATCCAAGTACTCACGTCCGCCGGTCGCCGCGGCGACGGCACAGGCCAGACGATCGCCCCGGTCCGCCCCCAGCTGCTACGGGAACTCGCCGGGTGAGGTCGCCAGGTCAAAGGTCAAGGATGGCGCGTTGCCGGCGCAGCAGGGACGGAAGAGGAGGGAGCCGTCAGAGAAGAGGTGAGGTGTGGCGTCGGTTGCCACGGCGACGTCTAGCGTTGGTTGCTATGGCGACGTCCGGAGCGAGCTCGTGTCGAGTGACGCGCACGTTAATCGCAATGATCCAATATTCTACTTACTACCCTGTTATCATACGTTATTATAATATCATTATAATATTATGTTATACACGCGTATAGCATTAGCACGTTACGCACGTCCTGTTCGGTTAGATGTGTGATGTAGAATACTTGCGATTTTTTTTATGCAACTGACCGAGTTATTTCGGATTATGGCGTTGAACTTATTCCGAGAGGTGTTCGTCCTTCTTCGTAGTAGATCTTTTAGATTCAGAGGACGGCAGTCTTCGACTCTTGGTTTATTTTGAATGAGGTTGGCGAGTTAAGATGTGTTGTGTGTCGTGTGATTTCAGCTTGTCCGTGAAGATTTGTCGGTGCGATAAGTGAACAACTAAGACGTTCCTTCAATAGGTGTGTGCAGCTTCCAGGTAAGTGAAGCCAAAGAGAGGGAAGGGTGGAGGAAGGAAGAGAAGGAAGGGTAGAGGAAGGAAGAGAGGGAAGGGTGAAGGAACGGAGAGAAGGAAGAGAGGGAAGGGTGAAGGAAGGAAGAGAGGGAAGGGTGAAGCAAGGAAGAGAGGGAAGGGTGCAAGGAAGGAAGAGAGTGGAGGAAGGGGTGAGAGGAAGGAAGAGAGGAAGGGTGGAGGAGGAAGAGAGGGAAGGTGAAGGAAGGAAGAGAGGAAGGGTGATGGAAGGAAGAAGGGATGGGTCAAGGAAGGAGATAGATGAGTGATGGAATAGAGAGAGAGAGAGCGAGAGAGAGAGAGAGAGAGAGGAGCTGTAAGAAACAAAAGAGAGACAGAGCTTGGGAGAGACTATGAAATTAAGACAGGGAGAGAAGAGAGAGAACACCGAACGCAAAGTTGGAAGAGCTTAGAAAGACGTTTCTAAGATTTCTAAGAATTGCACTGTTTCAAGGCTTAACGGTTGTGTCGCCATCTGTTAGCAGGAAAAGGCAGTAACGAGGAAACTTCAGTTGCCACGGTTACGACTTGACGTGGCCGCAGTAACGTTGGTAAAACGGCTGTGGCAACTTGTCTAATCTCCAAGAATCACCACCATCCAGGAGTTGGAAGGTGGCATTGCAATACTACCAAGAAGGCCAGTAGCATGCGGGATTATGCAAGTGATGTAAAGATGAATTAATGTCTGTCTGTCTTAAAGTCTGTCTGTCTGAATTAAGATCTGAATGTCAAAGCCAATGTCAAGAATGCGCACACACTGAGTATCTCCAGGCCATGTCGTGATAGGTTGCCGTATGCCATCTTGATTATATAGTTAAATACCCCGCGGGGAGGGGCGCCACTCACCCAACATTATGGTAGATATGTGCCACTGCAAAGTCAAAAATGAGGGGCTCTGGAACTAACTCAGACCTGAAACTGTGGGTCTCTGGAACTGGCTATGTTCGAGAATGTAATCTTGTGATGCTCTGGAACGAGATATTCTTAAAAATGTGATGCACTGGAACGGAAGTTTAGGGTGAAAAAGGGGGGTCTCTCCCACGGCACATACCTACCATGCAATATATATGGAGTGCCCACCCCCCTGGGGTTAATACGAAATTAAAAATTTAGTATGTTCTCGTATAGACGTTCGTTTGTTGTCCTTATAAGCTTTGCGTTGTCTGCGTTACGTTGGCTGAAACTTGATCGTTTTCTTCGTGACTTTTTAATTGTTCGATTTGACGCTGAAATATTTCTGAATACTGTTTGAATTGTAGAATGAAATAAATGCGTATGTGAGATTCATCATATTCTTTTTGAACTTCTTCAATCTTTGTGCTTTTTGCATTATATTGCAATTATTCAATTGTATCATATATTGTTTGCTGCACATAGAAACAGCAGTTGACAACTGTTGTACCACATAGAGAGTATTACTCCACATAAATGCTAACCATTGAATTACATTCACTGTCAATTATATTAATCAGTCCGTGAAGCAAACAACACGTAATTGAAAGAGGAAGAATTGTGTGAATATATTACGTAAGATGACGTTGACTAACGAGACATTGGGGAACATGTTTTCATTTGCACCTCAGTCTCACCATTATAATTTTACAATAAATTTTTTTGGTACAAACAAATTTTACAGTCAATGCTTGGGAATTTAACAAGTATATATTTATATATATATATAGTGAGAGTATTGCACAGGAATGATAGTAGCTTTTCGGAGCGTGTTAATTACAAATAAAACTCATTTAAATAGAAAATGCTTAATATCGAGTGTGCAATAGCAATGCGATCACCTTGAGTGACTATGTATACAGACAAGTGCCACCATCGATATAGAATAAATATCTAGAATATATAAAATCTTAATCTGTTCTATAGACTATATGGTGCCACTGCCAGTTGTTCTATGCATGATTATTAATGAACTCATGGCGGCGAGGACGATGACGATGGCAAGCATGATAATTACAGGGAAAATATAGACACGCGCACAATTAGATGCGCTAGGAAAGCATCAAAGGTTTTAGAGTTAGTCGTCATAAGAGGATGTATTCAATTAATTAAAACTAAATTTACAGATCACTATTTATAATAAAAACGCGAAAAATCCATATTTGCACATATTTACTCGCCGTATATATTTCACATGACACAGTTGTGCACATGGTGGCCTACTGTTAGTCTGCGACTTTCTGGCAGTGGAAGTTGAAAATGCATGAAATTGTCTTTATGTGAAGAAGGTTATAAAATGAGAGGCGTGATGTCGAAGAAAACATATGACGTGTTTGTGGGTAACCTACCGCCTGAGAGTTCAGAGGTAATGATAAATCGTACTTAGGTTCTGTATTTTGGAAAGACTGAAAAGGTGCCCAGTCCAGTGGCGCTCATACTCATAGTCATACTCATAGTCATAGTATCATACTCATAGTGACAGTCATACTCATAGAGTCATACTCATAGGGTCTATGTCCCCCAGGGTACTATCGGAGGGTACCCTGGGTACGGTTCGATATATCGGAAAGTACCTCGGGGTACTATATACGGTATGTCGCTGCGTACCCTGCATTGTCTCACCGTACCCTGACTTTCAGCCAACTGATGTCGTAATAGTAATACATACACTCTGTCAAGTTACCACATCACATAGAAGAAACCTCAAAACATTTCTAAACAAATGTAGAATACTTTGGATCACGTAGTACACTGTTCACTTGAGAAATCACGGAAAATTAAAAACTGACGGGCTTTTAGGAAATCAAAGACCGTGCCCGGCTGCCGGGCATATAGCCACATCGTTTTTTAAACGAAGAGCTAGCTTTTATATTTTAGTTTTACAACATCGGAAATACGTCCATATAAAGTCAGGGTACGGTGGGACAATGCAGGGTACGCAACGACATATCGTATAGTACCCAGAGGTACTTTCCGATATATCGAACCGTACGCAGGGTACCTTCCGATAGTACCCTGGGGGACATAGACCCTATCAGCCCCAGTGGCAGTGGCAAACAGTTATTGAGTTAAACACGAAAACAACAACAATAAACCCAATATAAAACATAACCATTAACCTTTACAAATATCGAATTGAGTTCGTGTCGACTAAACAAGTTTATGATTTGGTATGAAGTGTTATCAACCAAAAAATCACATTAATAGAACTAATGTGACTATTATTATTATAATTAATGTGATGACCTAGATGAAGGTTGTAATTTGGAAAAGGCAATCACTACATACAATATATAATTCATTATGCTTATAGTGATGCCATTTGTCACAAATCTCGTAATCTCGTGTCACGATACAATATCTCCATGGAACATGATATATTTCGTGTCGGCCAGGGAAAAAAATACATGGGAGCGACGAGCGATTTCGCTCTGGTAAGCTCTAAAATCGCTCTGGTAAGAACAATAACGGGAGTGATCGCCCGAGAGAAAATCGCTCCCGTGGCCTGATAAATTGAAATGTACACAAATACGTACGTACAGCGAGCGCTACATATACACCGGGCATGCAGCAGCGGCTTAAGCTGGTTTACACTGACGATTATACGCAGTCAAGTTGGCGTTTTTCTTCTTTCTACCAACCTATCTATATATATATATATTCAAAGCTCTTACGTTATTGACCGCGGGGCGGCAAACGTTTCAACATTTGACCCGTAGCGTGCACGCGGGGCGACGCGGATACGCATTTTTGCACGTATTACATGCCGCCAGCGAGGCGTCTAAAGCAAAAATGTGCTCTTCCCCTAGGGTGGAGGGACACACCCCTGATTGCTGTTGTCTGATTGGCCACTTGGCAAAAAAACGTCCAACTCGCCTGCTCCGAGTTGGGGAAATTAAAAACATGTTCTAATCTTCCGACTCGCTGCTATCGATCGGTTGGACGTGCGACTTTTGCGTTTACACTGGCGATTGTCAGTTGCCAAACTGCCAAGTTCGTACAATTCGGCAACTCAAAATCGTCAGTGTAAACCCAGCTTATGTATCCGCTGCAGCTGGCGCTGGCTAGATCAACCCGCTGACGCATAATAAAATACAATTGATAATAAAAGTTATACAACAGCGTGTAGAACTAGAAACTGTTGACAATGTCATTCATATTTAAATTTAACTTGACAATAATACCAGCTGAATCCAGCTCTTGCCTTGTATTTTAAAATCTGCAATGATGTTGTTACAATTGCATTCATACATTGTCTGTTGAAACTATGAATGATAGTCAATGATAAACTATGCTGACAGATGTGATGTGATGTCACAGACTCACAGGCACACATCTGTGTGAGACTGACAAATTAATCGTGTACTTTTTTATTTTGAGAGTGAAAAAAGAAACAAATAACTGCACAGTGGTATTTTTATATAAAAAAAAACGTTTATTTGCATCCAAACGAAAAGATAACGTGGTTCATACTGTATGTATATTACAGAGTAACAAAACAATAAGCAATCTAGAAGTAGTGACTAGTGAAGCATGTGTACATGTAGAGAGAGAAGAGTGAGAACTGAGAAGGGGAGTGGTGGATAGAATGGTAGTATGGTACGTACTATGATAGAACTTAGAAGATGGGAGAGGTCAGAGGTGTCGGAGCCTCGGAGGCGGCATTGTGAATGCGAATGGATTCAAAGGATGTTTGGATCATGAGTTACAAGTGTGATTAGTGATATGTAGTAATGTAAATATAATTATAGGTACATGTATTAACAGAAAATTTGACACACTCATGGAATTAATAATATATACAATTTACATTGATGTCCCCATCCCCACAAATAAAATAAGTACATTATATTACGTATTTTTCGAAAATTTGAAACTATGAAAATGGCTCTGGATACATAAAAAATGGCTCTGGTAAATTTTTGACAAGTCAGAAAAATGGTTCTGGTGATAAAAAAAGTATTTTTTACCCTGGTGTCGGCTAAAAGTAGAAAGTGTTGCGAATCAGCGGTATGCTTGGTGCTGTGTCGGAGGTGCCGGTCACACAGCCTAGAGTCCCAATGGTATAAGGCGTCTTTAGGGTTTAAGGTGTATGTGTAAGTGACCTGCATGCTCTTGTGCGATTTTACAGGGGAGCATAACAAAACTCTTCTCGCCTTATGGAGAGATTCAAGGTGTACACATCAGGGATGGATCTTTCTCCAAGATGGCGTGAGTACGACGACAATTGAACATCTGTCGCGGCTCGCCCACCTCTAGCTGGGACCTGCGCACGATCCGTGTCATAGCGTAGTCGTCCTACTTTTGTCTCAGCGATTCGTCCAATGCGTCTTAACTCGACGTTTGAGCGCTGTTTGCTGGGATAATCTATCAAGCCTTACCCACTTTAGTTACATAGCAATACGTAGTAGTGTAACCGTGACGACATATATACTCTTATTTTAATTGTTATTATTGGGTTATTATTCATGTTAGGCTAATTAAGGCTAAACATTATATGGTTTGGGGTTAGGTATGGTATTAAGGGTAACAAGATAACACTGCAATCAGCGTTTCTGCTCGTTCTCCATTGTCACGTAGATTAGGGTGGTCATCGTTAACAATTAGAGCATTATTACATACATTATATTACTGTTACAACTTACATAGCTCTATAAGTTGGGGGTTTGGGGGTTAGGTATTAGGGTTAACCACGGTCGGCATTTCTGCTTGATCTTCGTTGTCGCATAGCTCCTACGCGACGCGTGAACTCGTTTGACCTTCGCGCAGGTTCGTCAAGTACGTTCAGGAGGAGGCGGCCATCCAGGCGGTGAAGGCACGCAACGGCATGCTCACCGACAACGGAGCGCTCAAGGTCAACCTCGCCGTGCAGAAGAAGTACGTTCGCTTGTCGGCCGCGTCGTCGCACGTCGGCTGCATTGGTCGCGCGTTGTCGGCTAAGGTCTACTTTACGTTAGGACTCCAGTATATCATGGTCATCACTCTACGTTTTATTGTTGTGTAGGGTCTGCTCATGTCTACTGTCTTATGTCTACTCATGCACTTGCCGTCGGGTGAGGTCTACTTTAGGACCTCACTATAGACTTGTTCAAAAGTTAATTTCTACCCCTGAGTGACTGAACAGAAGTGAAATCACAGAACTTCTGTAGTCTTACAATGACACTTCCATCTTCCACGCTGTGCTGTGTCATACATGATCCTTGCTCACACACATATCGCTTCCTTGCAGTGCTTCGGTGCTGCAGGACGGAAGTCTACAAGGTGGTCGCCGTCTGGAGAGGAAGATGATCGGAGGAGGAGGAGGGGGAGGAGTGTTCGGCGGGAATCCAGTCGGGAGAGGAAGCATCCGATCAGTGCAGCAGCAACAGCAGCAGCAGCAGCAGCAACAACAGTTGAGGATGGCCGCGGAGGTCGTGAAGAAGGTAATAGTAATATATTACATCTAATATCGTGTATAATATATTATTATGCCTTTACAATAATAATATATTACATCTAATATAGTGTATAATATATTCAGGGATGAGATTCTTCCGCGGATCCGCGGAAATCCGCGGATTTGACAGTCCCAGGGGTCGATTTTGTAAAACGTCTAAATTCGTTGAGAAAATTGGGAGGGGGTAACAATGTAACAATTTAAATTATATACCCTCAACAGCACCTGACTGTAAACTGTAGAGTGTAGACAGTAGGCTGACAGCGAAGTATACAGTGTATCTGTTTTTGCGTACCAGAAAAGAAAATCCTCGTTCACAGGCTGCAGTAGAGGGGCAGACATTTGAGGTAGCTGATCACGTAACGCCCATGCCTGGCCTGGGGGCCGGGTTTACATGTTGCTGCGTGCATGTTGTGTGCATGACTATGCACTGATTGTTCCATTCGCATTGTGTTTTTTTTTCATTCAAATCTGGTCGCAGCAAGGCAGCTTATGTCTGAGTAAAACAATGCAAGCGACGGGTGGAAACAGAAAAATATCATTATGTCTAGACATTTAATAAAAAAAAACTTGCCCTATTTTCAGCCCCCTGATTTCCTATTATAGTTCGTTTGTTCCTTTTGACCACTTGAAAAGGTTATTCAAGAGTCTCCTATAATGTGTTCCGAATAGCTTAGAATGCACCAAATTGCACCATTCTTTTAAAAAAATTCCGGGGGAGCATGCCCCCGGACCCCCCCTAGCATGGCGATGACCTACGGTCCTCGCATTGCTCGCTCCTCTGTTTGCTAATTAAAATTTCAGCTGAAAATTAAATTATCCAATCTCATCCCTGTATATTATTATATCACTACAATAATAATATATTACATCTAATATAGTGTATAATATATTATTATATCACTACAATAATAATATATTACATCTAATATAGTGTATAATATATTATTATGTCTTTACAATAATAATATATTACATCTAATATAGTGTATAATATATTATTATATCACTACAATAATAATATATTACATCTAATATAGTGTATAATATATTATTATATCACTACAATAATAATATATTACATCTAATATAGTGTATAATATATTATTATATCACTACAATAATAATATATTACATCTAATATAGTGTATAATATATTATTATATCTTTACAATAATAATAAGGTCGTGAAGAAGGTGGGTTTTCGCCTGCGCTGTCTGTGTGGTAGCGCAGCGTCGATTGGAGCGAAGTTTGAGGGACCCTCTCTCACTCGAGATGTCATGGTTCTTTCCTCGCGACTTTACGCCACGATTAACGCAGGATTACTTGTTGTTATTTCGTTATTATATTATATAATTTTTTTCATTTTATTATTAACGTAATGATAATAATATTATAGTTATATCACACTTGAATATTACAATTTATATTACACACACAAAAAAACAAATAACATTTAAAGACCAAGAAGAATACGCCGATATGACGTTAATGAATTAATTAATCGTCGTTCGATTAGGCGCAGCTGATGGTGACGCACGTCGTCGATCCCGTCACGTTCTGGGCGCACACGGTCACGCCGGAGGACGCGAATATGCTGGCATTCATCACAGAACAACTGCACACCCTGGTGGCGGGCGACCCCGACAAGGTGGTTAACGTCGAGCGCGGCAAGGTGAGAGAGCGGGAGACGATCGGTCGCGAGTAGGCGTTAATGTTGTGAGGGGTGAGAGAGAGATACAGATATAGGGGAGAGGACGGAGAGATAGACAGAGAGAGAGACAGCTATAGATATAGGGGAGAGGACGGAGAGATAGACAGAGAGAGACAGCTATAGATATAGGGGAGAGGACGGAGAGATAGACAGAGAGAGACAGCTATAGATATAGGGGAGAGGACGGAGAGATAGACAGAGAGAG
>NW_014577370.1:122205-124054 GCF_000485595.1 Priapulus caudatus
AGAGAGAGAGAGAGAGAGCGATCAACCTCTCGGCTGACCTCTCCACTAACCCCCCCTCCCCGCCTCCCGTCTATCGTCACCGCAGATCTACGCGTGCCAGTTCAGCCAGGACGGCGAGTGGTACCGCGGGCGCGTGCTCAAAAACCACGGCAACGACAGCATCTTCGTCGGATTCTGCGACTTCGGCAACACGGAGGAGACGACGCTCGATAAGCTGCTAGTGCTGCCACCACCGCTGTTCTGCGTTCCCGCGCTCGCGGTGAAATACGCGCTGACGCGACTGGAGGAGGTCGGCGTGGAGGAGGACCGCATGAAGCACAAAGAGGTGGGTGGGTGTCGAAAGGGGGGGGGTCGCGTCTTTTTTTTTTATCGATTTAATTTTAGTCGCTGCGAATCTAATGCATTTATTTAATGTAATGTAATGAATAATTTTGGCAGGCAGGGAATCGTTACGGCGTAAAAAAAAATTTGAGCGGTTCAATTTCGAGGCAAAATTTTAATTTTGGTGGGTCTATAATCTCTTAACGTGTAACCTTGGTTCTAGTAATGCGGACCCTGACGTTAACGTTTGGATCAATCACGTGTTGCAGGGCATCGAATTCCTTCGCTCCTGCTGCAGCTGGGTATTAGCCAGAATTAAGTATTGTGGGAGTGCAAAAAAAATATTTGGGAGTGCAATTTTACAAATGTACAAGGCTTTCGATCAATATTTTAGGCCGTGCTACACATTTTTGCTCGTGCAGTTTCAAAACTGACCGTGCAAATCACGGCTGCACGGCTCGCTGGCTAATACGTTGCTTCCACGACAGGGTTTTTATTAATTTTAATTTACGTTACCGCCACGCGATCGCTTGTTGCAGGGCATCGAGTTCCTCACCCGTCTCACCGCCGCCAAAGTCCTCGAGGCGAAGATCTTCCAGGTTCCCGGGGTCGGGGTCACCGTCGAGGCTCTCATCGATGACGGGGTCAACGTGGGTCAGGAGGTGCTGCGCCAAGGCTACGCTCGACGACAGGTACGTCTCGCCGCCAGGGGGCGTCGCGCGCGAGCGTCGCTCGTCGGAATTTCGTCGATCGAGATTTTCCGGGGTGCGTAGCGGTAGACACGCGTCCGATCTTCGTTTCCGAGATTTGTCCAAGGTGGCGCCACCGCTCACGCGCGCGTCTGATCTCGCGTTTCAGTCGTTCGTGCCGAGCCAGCAGGCGATCGCGCCACCGCTGCGACCTCACCACCAGATGGCGCCGGCGCCGCGGCGGGCGTCGCAGACGAGCGAGGACTCGTGGCCGGCGTGGGACGCGGGGCCGCCGGACGTGTGGGACGCCGACTCCGCCGCCGCGCCGCCGCAACCGCGGTACAACCTGCCGGAATACGGCGACCGATTCACAGAGGGCGCCGCCGCGACGCCGAAAAACAGCGGCGACTCGTCGGAGGCGGACTACGGCATGTTTGTCGCCACGGCGGCGGGCGGGTACGGTCATCGCGACGACGACAACAACGCACCCGCCGCCGTCGACGGCTGGGGAGCACCCGTCGCCGCCGGCGCCCACTGGGGGGCGCCGGAGGGCGGGCGAGCGCCGAGCATCGAGTACTGGCAGGGCGTGCCGGGCGAGAAGGCAGTCGGTGGCGCCCCCACGCCGGCGGCCTGGCCGACGAACGAACAGGGGATCGGGACGTGGGACAACGCGACTGGCGCGCAGACGCCGGCGCCCCCGCGTGGTGGAGGAGGGAAGGCGGAGCAGCGGGAGGAGGAGAGAGGAGGAGGAGGAGGGTTTCCCGGACAGATGCAGGACAGCAGGAGGTGAGGAGGCGAGGCAGGCTCGAGTGTATATATATATACATGTACATATACAC
>NW_014577370.1:124151-125895 GCF_000485595.1 Priapulus caudatus
GGCTGACATGTACATATACACATACACATATACTTAGTCATATACACATACATAGTCATATACACACATATACATTATACATATACCATACGTACTTACGTGATACGTGATATTCCGTGTGGCGCCCTCTCGTGACTGCTAAACTCACCGACGAGTCTCTCCTCTCTCTCCCCCTCCGCAGGGCCATCCGTGGCAAGAACGCCAACGCGAGCTATGGCCCCGCCCATGCAGGCGACCCCCCGCAGAGAGTCCATGGAGTTGGGGTCGGCAGCGGCGGGGTTGTTCCCGGGTGCGACGAGAGGTCGGCTGTTGCCGCGCTCGCCGTGTCGCTGAGGGAGAAGGAGGAGGAGCTGGGACGCGCGCGTGCACGCGCTGAGACACTGCACCGGGAGCTGCACCGCATGCGCCGCGAGATGAGCCAGACGGACTTCCTCACAAAGGTAGGGGGCGCCACTGGGGGGTGTTGGACGGGGCACGAACGTTCCCGCTGTGGTAGGAATTTTCCAGTTGAGGTGCGAACATTCGAAAATCGAACAAGATTAAGATTGGCATGAGCGTTCATTTTAGTAGCACTAAATCGAGGCTGCAATCGAATTTGGTCGTTTTGTTGTACCGGTAATTAAATTTTTGATTAAAATTGGGAACATCGATCGATTTGCGACGAGCAAAGCAGCGTGATCGCAACAGCAACTGTTTGTTTGTTTGTTTGTTTGTTTGTTTGTTTGTTTGACGTTTGTTTCTGCCGTCGCAGCTCTCGGACGTCGCGAGCAAGGTGAGGATAGCGCGCCACCTGGCGCTGCAGTTCCCCACAGATGGCGCCACGGTTGACGCGATGGAGGTCGCGATCACGTTGGTGGACGGGTCGACGGCGCGCGTCCAGCCGGCGGAGATGGAGACGCTTCGTCGCGTGACGGTGGCGTCACAGACCTACAGGGAACTGCAGCTCTCCATACAGCTGTCGTCAGAGAAGGTGAGGAGAGGGAGAGAGAGGGGGAAGGGGGAGAGAGAGAGAGAGGGGGAGGGAGAGAGAGAGAAATGGAGAGAGAGAGAGAGAGGGAGAGAGCAAGAGAGAGAGAGAGAGATAGAGAGAGTTAGAGCAAGGGAGAGACAAAGAATAAGCGAGAAAGTAATAGAACGAGAGTGAAGGCAAGAGAGAGAAAGAGAGAGACACGCGAGATGCGATCGTACCTAACTAACTAACCTACGTCCCATCTCGTTCCCGTCTCAGGACGAGGTCCAGCGACTCGCCTCGTGCCGCGACGCCGCACGTCTCGACTACCACGCCGCGCTCCGTCTCTTCATTGACGACGTCGCTCGCCTGCCGCTTGACCGTCGCCACGGCGACCTGCGGGAGGCTGCGTCGCTGCTGGAGACGACCCACGCTCGGCACCTCGGCAGCGAGACGGCAATCCAGGAGGCGCTACCGGTCGCGCTCGACGCGTACGCGCGGTGGAAGGTACGACGGCGTGCGCGTGCGAGGGGGAACGACGGACGTTTTTTTTTAGAAATGAGTTTTTTACAAACTGAGTGAGCATTCTGTTAGTCAGTCACTGACTTAGTGTTCTATTGTAAGTCACTGAGTGTGTTCTGTTGTAAGTCACTGAGTCTGTGTTCTATTGTAAGTCACTGAGTGTGTTCTGTTGTAAGTCACTGAGTCTGTGTTCTATTGTAAGTCACTGAGTGTGTTCTGTTGTAAGTCACTGAGTCTGTGTTCTATTGTAAGTCACTCACTTACTGACTTAGC
>NW_014577370.1:130504-134210 GCF_000485595.1 Priapulus caudatus
GGGCCTGCAGCAATGCGAGGCATCACGCTATCGGCGAGCGGAGCAAAAGACCTGTATGTTGGCGTCCCGAACTCTCGAGCAGGAGGCCTATTACCCGAGCGGAGACATGTATTCGCCCATCGGGATCCTAGCTGTTGTGGTAAGAAAATGTAAGCAGTAATATGAAAAGATACGCGAGAAGAAAAATTAATTATGAACATATATCATATGAAACCAGCATCTAGTATATGTATATATGTATATATATATAGTATATATCTAGTGGTATGTATATATAGGTTATAACTGATGGTAATATATATAAGTAGATACATAATGATTGTGTATTAGATATAGTTTGACATCAGTATATATATCATGTATAAGTATATTAGCTTTATAATATATTATATATATGTCACAACTTATCCGATTCCCATCTCTATCGATATCAACCGCCGCCACCGCCGCCGTCTTCTCTTGCAGCTGACGTTTCCTCGGCACCAGTTTGCGAGCCGCGTGCCTCCGATGTTATCCGGACTTGAAATCGTGAGTGCACACACGGGGAAAGGCCGGTACAAGCGGCGGGGGAGGGGGGGAAGCTCCCGCCGGCAGGAGGGATCGGGGAGCGGGTTGCCGGCATTTCGCTCAGGTTTCCTCCATCGCGCGCGGCTAGACGTGAATCGACGCGATCTCGCGTGTTCGTCAGCGTTAGACGTTCAGGGGTCAGAAACAAAATCAGTCTTAACCCTTCTAGAGGCAGAGCGACATTAATGTCGCCTCCCATAGAATGAGCAGAACGACATAAATGTCGTCTTTACCAAAGCCATTTCTAACAGCCTCTCTGATTGGCTAAAGCCTAGATTTCAATGTTTAGTTCGTCTGGTTATCACGAGAGGGCTCTGATGGTCACGAAACGGCACACTTTAGGCTGAAATCATGGTAAATGTTCATTGAATCACCAAATTGACAAGGTTATAGACCCGGAAGTAAAAAAGTTGTTTCAAGATGGCAACCTCCAGTAAATCACCACGTCGTTCTTTGCGAAATAGGCCCCGTTCGTTCAATATACAGCAAGTTGTGGGACTTCTATCTGATTCTGATGATGAAGAGGAGGTTGTAGATAGTGGTAGTGACCAAGATTCCAATGATTTCCCTGGTTCTGACTCAGAATTGGGTAATGAAAGTGAAAATGATGATGTGCATGCTTCTGGACTATGCAAGACGTGCTTCCCACAATATCATAAGTAAGGTAGGAAAAGGCACTTTTTTTACTATTATTGACTCTTACAGTGTATTCATGTATAATCATAATGATTTTACCATGATTTCAGCCTCAAATAATGCCCTAGAGAAGTTTAAATTAAAGTTACCCGTTTTTAGGTAATATTTGGTAATTAATTTGCCCAAATTACTACGTATTTGGGCAAAAACCTGCCTCTAAAAGGGTTATAACATTAGTCTTAACACTAACATTTTCTCGTAGACCGTCGACAGCACTTTACTTTGTTTTGTATTGTTATGAGGAAATCTGCTACGATTTTTCATTCTGGCAACTTCGCAGCGTTTCTGTCAACGGGTCTAAGAGAGAAAGTTGATGTTAAGACTAATGTTAAGACTAATTGTGTTTCTGACTACGGGCCCCTGACAACGGCCTACTAAACGACATGGGTGCAGACGAATCGCGAGCCGTCTGTTGCGTGTAACGACGTCGATCCGAAGATCGAGTTTCGAAAACGATTGCAACATACGATCGATCTGATCGAGTGTTGTCGCGGCAACGGTGCGTGAGCCACGTATCGTTCGAACAAGCACGTCACATGTCGGTTTTCCTCGCAGTGCCTGTCGCCAGGGGGCGCCACCATGGAGGGCTGCGAGATGCCCGCCGACCTTCACGTGATGCTGGGAAACTACGGCGTCGCTCTGCAGACGGAGATCGAGAAAGCAGACGTGGTGAGTTGACGACTCAGGTGTCGTCCTGATTACAGGTAGATGTTACAGGTGCGTTCTCATCATTTGTGAATGCTGCAGGTATGTTCTCATTAGCTGTAAATGCCAACAGGTGCGTTCTCATTACCTGTAGATTCTGCAGGTGTGTTTTCGTTACCTATAAATACTAGGTGCGTTCTCGTTAAGTGTAACTGCTACAGGTGTGTTCTCGTTAAGTGTAGATGCTACAGGTGCGTTGTCGCTTGCAGGTGAACGGGGCGGGCGGCTCGATCGTGGCTTCTCTCTCCGCGCTGCTCCACCGCGAGCTGACGACGGAGATCGCGTCGATCGAGAGGCTGCGCACGCTCAGCGGCGAGTACGCAGACGTCGCCGACTCCCTGAAGGTAACCACGGCAACCGAAAATCTCGTCAAGAATTTCCTCTTGTTGCGGCTCGTCGTTTCGATGTTTTTTCTATCGTTGCGGCTTGTTGATTTGATACTCTTACGGTAGTGTGGCTTGATTATTTGATTCTGTATTTTTTTCTCTCTCGTCGCGACTTGGTAATTTGATGTTCTAATTTCTCCTATTGTCGTGTTTCGAATAATCGTTAATGTATGGTCCTTTCTTGTTTCCTTTTCCTCCCATTCGTCGCCCGCGCCCCCAGTAGCCTTGGCTTAATTCGTGATCCACCTTGTGTCCTTTTGCTTCTTGACGCAGCTTGATTATATGATGCTCTATTTTCTTCTCTTGATGCACTTTGATTAATCCATGTTCTATTCCATGATTTACTATCTTCTCCGTCTTCGTCTCGTTAGCCGTGGCTGCGGGAGCGTCCGGACTTCGCGTCGTTCCACGGCGTGCGCCGCGTCGTCGATTAGATGCTCTTATGTTACGGTTCTCCTCTTGTTTCCTTCTTCGTCTCGTTAGCCGTGGCTGCAGGAGCGGCCGGACCTCGCGTCGTTCCACGGCGTGCGCCGCGTCGTCAAGTCCCTCAAGTCGCGGCTTCGCCACAAGCTCGCCGACCTGCAGGACATGGAGGAGGAGGAGGTAGAGGCGGGCAAGGAGGAGGAGGAGGGTGGAGAGGGAGAGGGGGAGAAGCCGGCGAGAGGGGAGGAGCTGCGTCTCATCGCGCACCAGCTGGAGAGGATCCGGGCAGAGCTTCACGTCGCCTTCCGCAGCGAGGACGCCGTACTGGTACGCCGGGGGTCGACGCGAAGGTCACATGGGGGTCAATGCGTGATCGCATAAGAAGCAATGCGAGGTCGTGCAAAAGTCAACGTGTGGTCATACGGTGTTCGACTAGCTCCAATCGCAGAAGTCTTCCGCCGATGTCGCCAGCATGCCTCTAGATTTTCGCGCAATTTTTATTTTATTTGATTATATTTCGTACTTTTTTTTTGTCTTTCATATTTCTGATTTACTTTATTCTCCCACAGATGGAGCTGGCGAGGCTCTCACGCGACCACTTCCCCGAGCTGAACCTGGTTGGCGGCGACCTGCCCGACCTCGCGCAGTACTGGTGCTCGCACGGACTGGTCAAGCCGGGTCGCGACATTGACCAGTATGCGGTCGCGCGGACGACGGTCGGCGGCCGGCCGCTGATGACGGCGACGTTTGCCGGGGAGCCGGTCGTGCTGAAGGTGAGTCGAAGGTTATGTGGGGGGGGGGCTCTGTCTCTCTGTCTCTCTCTCTCTCTCTCTCTTTCTCTTTGTCTGTCTTTCTCTCAGTCTCTCTCTTTGTCTGTCTTTCTCTCAGTCTCTCTCTTTGTCTGTCTTTCTCTCGGCCTTTCTCTTTCT
>NW_014577370.1:134835-153956 GCF_000485595.1 Priapulus caudatus
AGGAGGAGGAACCTGCGGCGGAAGAGGAGGAAGCCCTGGTGAAGGAAGAGGAACCAGAAGCGAAGGAGGAGGAACCTGCGGCGGAAGAGGAGGAAGCCCTGGTGAAGGAAGAGGAACCAGAAGCGAAGGAGGAGGAACCTGCGGCGGAAGAGGAGGAAGCCCTGGTGAAGGAAGAGGAACCAGAAGCGAAGGAGGAGGAACCTGCGGCGGAAGAGGAGGAAGCCCTGGTGAAGGAAGAGGAACCAGCGGCAGAGGAGGAGGAAGCCCTAGCAACGGAGGAACCCGCGGCCGAGGACAGAGAGGAGGAGGTCACGGCGAAGGAGCAACCAGCGGAAGAGGAGGAAGAGGAGATCCTGGCTAAAGATGAGGACATACTGGCTAAGGAGGAGGAGGCCCTGGTGAAAGAGGAGGTCGTCCTAGAACAGGAACCCACGGCGGAGGAGAAACTCTTAGTGGAAGAGGAATCCACGGCAAAGGAGGAACCTGCAGTAAAAGAGGAGGCCCCTCCCACTAACTCGAACGCCTGGCCGACGGGCGAGGAGGGAAGCTGGGTGGCGCCACCGTTCCCGGTGGACGACCGCGCCGAGCAGATGACAGCACCACCTGGAGCCGACGAAGGCGGATTCTGCGACGGAGGAATTCCAGAATCGAGCGAATCCGCCGCGATGCCGGAATGCGATCGGAATCCAGACGGAGCAGCGGTGGCGCTATCTACCAGGCAGGATGAGTCGGAAGAGGCGGGTAATGGCGGAGGAGAAGAGGGAGGGAGGCGGACGGAGCTTCCTTCCGGAAACGCCGCGAGGGACGGAGAGTCTTCTTCCGTCGCCGCCGCCAGCGCCCTCTCGCTGGACGACGCGACCTCGGCGGCGCCCCCTGCTGAGCTCCCGGGATGTCTGCCAGAGGGCGCCGACTGTCGCGACGCCACGGCGACGGCGTCTGCCACGGAGGAGACCTCCTCTTCCTCGTCCTCTTCTGCTACGGCTCTCCCCCTCTCCACCGTCGGAGATGAAGGTCGGCTGGCATCCTCGGACGTTGCCGGCGCGTCCGGCGGCGGTCAACCGAACGTCGTCGCGGAAGAGACGTCGTTGCCGTCGGCAACCGACGACGACGACGACGAGTGCCAACCGACGCCCGAGCGGACAGACGACGGCGGATCGTCCGACTGCCGGCAGGTGGCAGCACCAGACGCCGCCTTGCCGGAAGCTTCGGACGACCGCCACCAGGGGGAGACGTTGACAGCGGCTGCTCCCTGCGGCGAACCGGCGCAAGAGGACGCCACTGGGCACGGTGGCGAGGATGAGGGTAAGCCGAAGTCCTCGTACTTTCGTAGATTGGTAGACTCAAGGCGTCGCACGTCGATGGTGAAGTTTTGTGCAGGGAGAGGGTGTTTTTTTATTGAAGGTAAGTCCGCAGGCAGACTGACAGGTGGGCGGAAGGCAGGCAGACAGGTGGGCGTGAGGCAGGCAGGCAGCCAGGTTGGCAGGGGGTGGGCAGGCAGACAGGCAGGTTTCTCCTAGATTTTATCTCCGCCTCCTTTTTCTTCTTCCTCGTCTTCTCCTGCTTCTTCTCCTTCTTCCTTTTTAATGGGCATCGTTACTTTAGTCTGTACCTGTTATCATTTCAGATGCAGCGTCGGACGCAGCAGTGGCGCCACCTGATGTAGTGACGTGCACGCCGGCGCTCGTGGAAGCACAGCCGGAGACTCCGAGTCCGCAACACGATTGAGACGCGTTGACGCGAGGAGCCATGCTGCGTGGAGCTAAGACGGACACGGAACAGAGAGACGCAGAACAGAGACACGGAACAGAGACACGGAACAGAGAGACACTGAACACATACACGGAACAGAGACACGGAACGTCGGCGCACGATGATCTCGTTCCATGCTCGGGGAGCGCGCCGTGCGTCGCCGTCTCGGATGCTCTTTTTTCTTTTTACGATTTCTTGCCGCGACTGCCCGTGAGCTCGTCGCTGCTGCACGATGCGTGGGGGCGGGCGAGGCGGGGTGGCGATACTGATTTTTTCCGGGAGGGGTAATGCACGAGGTCACATTACTGATACCCCTTCTCTATTATTACTATTATTATTATTATTGTTATTAATGGTAAATATAGCTTAGATGTGGATGAAAAGATTTTTTTCCCTCCACCCAGACCTTCGGGATTGGGACGACGAATCGACGTGCGTTACGTTTCCGCGGCAACGTAACCCCGTCTGATTTTCTTCGACGGACACGCGTTGGAGGGACTCTTATTTTGTTTACTTTTTAGTAAAAATAACCATTTGTTTTTTTAAATATTCCCCCTTTGCACATATAGGTCTGAATGGTTTGGGTTGATTTGACGTATTTATTACCCGAGGGGGGTTTATAACCCGAGGAGGAGGTGGGCGAGGGGGGAGTGCGCGGGTGAGGCGTTAGGATTGCCACGATCGATCCTAACTGTGATTTTTATATGATTAAAATGCAATCCTTATTTTTCGTAGCGTATCTGCCTTTAGCGGAGGTGGATCGGCAATTGGTGGAAGAGGTGTGTGTGTGTTTGTGTCAGGGAATCACGACGACAAGTCGTGATCATGTTACCGTCACCACTGGTGGCATTTCACGATCCGCGCACTTGCCCCTGCCCCCGCCCCCCCTACGTGGGCGTGTCGTCGCATTCGGGAGTGCCGCCCACCCAATGCCGACGGAGTTTACGATTTAATAAAAAAGTATTTGTAAAATTTTAGAGATTAATGGGGGAAGAGAGCCTCGCGCTCAACGAAATGTTTTGGTGCTCGAAATTTCGGCGGCCGAAGGTTGAGCAATAAATAGCGCCTGGCCCGTTGCGTTGCCGTAGCGACGGTCGGTGTCGTTCCAAGATGGCGCGAGTTATGTTAACAAGCACCGAACCATTGCATGCACTTTTGTTTTACGTTTTTCGTGTGACGTGATAAGGTGCGCGAGAATGGTATTTTGTTAGACTTATCGAGTTTCCTCTTTTTTATGTTTTGTTTTATAGTATTAAACTATATAAAAGATGCCTATCATAGTGATATTTGATTAAAATTTACTAAAATGGTTCTCTATATAAAAGTTTTGAGCACCCAAATGAGGGGAGCATCATAAAATGTCTACTAAAATTATGTGTCATAGGTAAACGGCGTGTATTACGAACTAAAATATTTTACTCTAAAATTTCGGAGTCACGTGTGCTCCTGCGCCCAAAAGTGTTTTCGACTTTATAGAAAGTTTTTATCGTGGTGTTTGGGGGATAGTGAAGGTGCCCCTGGATTATCACATTCTGTACAAACGAGGCCTAAAATTCTTTATAAAAAATTTCGCCGATAGTACGGCTCTATATATCTACGTGCGCGTGCCTAAAATCTTTTTTTGCAGCGATATACTAATATCAGAGTAAGCAGCGTTTAAAATCTTTACGGAGAAGACTTAAAAATCTTCTCAAAAAAAATCTTGAGATTGTCGGAGAGTGTGTGTGTGTGGGCTAGCGCGAGAGTAGTAACAAATGACGCCATCTTGTTCACGGTCTGGCCGCCGGTCTGTTAACCACATGGTGTGGGAGTGGTGCCGCTCTGGTGTCACCAACGGTGGACACGTCGTCGGTGACGTCAGCGGTTGCCCCTCGTCACTCGGTCGTGTGGCGATGGCTACGGGTGAGGGTATAGCGGGGTAGATAGCGTAGGAGCCAGCTTGAACAGAAGCATTCTGAGACGTTGTTGTGGACGAATCACCGAGACCGCGTCGTAGGGTTCACACAGTCGACGAAATTAACGAAATTCCTCATGCGAATCGCTATGGTCTAAAATTGAAATAATTGGCGGAATTCTCAACGTTCTGTGGAAAAAGTAAACGTCTCTGGGAAGGATACAATGACCTCGGCTATTGACCTTCGTCGTTGCCCTTGACCCCCGGGGGTCGCGCGGACTGATTTTGTACTCGAATGTTCTCCGCCGGCGGTAATTGCCATTAAAATAAACTGGTTTTTCTAACATCGCATCTCTACTGTGTTCTTTATCTGTATTCGGCGGATTTTGTAGACTACACGGTACATGTGTGTGCTTGTCACTTCCATTCTTTATATAGTGTAAAAATTTAAATGAATTGGACACGGTGAAATTCCCAACTAATACTATGGCAAGGTCGTACCCAACTCATTTTGGCCTGGGGTCAAAACCGTGTGAGGGTTGTGTTTTGGCTAGTTGATTGTGGGAAGTTTGCTATTGGCTATTAACCATGCATAATATCAAGGGTGAATAATGAAAAATTAATAGTGAATATATTATATAATTAACTAATTAAATTAATAGTGAAAAATGAATTATTCACCCCTGCATGACACTATAATATACTGTACTGGTGGGCAACTATATATACGACCCTTACCCCACTAGCTAAGTACGACTTGTTGTACACTGCACTATCTCCAGTGGGTGCCGGCATTTAGATGCCATTCAGAATTAAATTGCGAAAAGGCCGGGAATCCAAAAACTATCATGATATTTCCGAGGTTGTTTGACTCAATTTAATTGGCTCTTTCGTATCCACTTTCTTCATGTAAAACTTATATTAACCTTTAATTAAATTTATCACGATCAGGTGAAGATTATACCTAGTTATATTGTGTCCTTGCGCTCTTATTTAAAAATTATTGGAGCCCATGCATAATTCGTAGTACTAGTACTCAATTAACAGATTATCTCAATAATATCTTGGCCAATTATCACTGTTTTTCGACAGATACATGCTGTATGTATTCAAAGGATGCCTTTAATTTTAGCTTATTAGTTTTAATCATTCAATATTGGAAATTCCCTTATTAGTGTTTAATTATAAAATTGAAAGTTCCTCTGCAATCACAACTACACACGTGTTGATCTATCACACTGATTCACAGTATCAATTTGATCAACTTTGTCTTTCTATCTACGGGTAGTCCCTTGCTGAGAACAGTGTATACATTTTATACGTGTACTGTATATTCTGTTCTAACTTCTAAGGTACCCTGGCCTTCAAAGACTAATCGTTATGAGGTTACGATAATTATTGTTACCATATTAATATCAACCTCTGACGGCACCACAGAAATAGAAATAGATTCTGTGGACGGCACACGTGTGTACCCATATACAGTTAGTTACAGAAATATAGTAACAGCTGTCTACTAGTACCACTACTTGGTACTACTGACACTGATACTGATAGGAGTACATACCGTACGTATTACGGTATATATGTATCATAATTATAATAAATAATACAAATTGCATTAATAGTATACCAAATGAATAAAAGAGATCAATAAATAAATAATTGACATTGATTGTCACTGTGGATTTTCTGTTTGACTTTTAGGTTTACGCCCTAGCAATCTTTAATGATTTTACGACGTGAAGACGTTTATTCCAATGGACGATATATAAATAATCAAGAACTTGATGAGGAGTCCTGGCAATGCCACTAGTAGTGCACGAAGGGTCGTTGTCGTAACAGGTACTACTACTAGTACTACTACTACAGATATGTACCCGAGGTAGTTTTAGGTTGTTTAGTATTATGTTTATATTTTTATAGGAGGTATGTTTAGGGTTAGGGTTAGGGTTAGGGTTAGGGTTAGGGTTAGGGTACACTTCTGTAGTACAAGTCTGGTACACTTTGTGTATACATATATGTACCTCGGGTACATATCTGTAGTACCTGTTACGACAACGACCCCTTGAGCACTAGTAGTACTACTAGTAGTAGTAGTAGCCTACAACTTCAAGTAGTATGCTGTACATCCCTTGTTTTCACTGACGTCTGCTCAATGACAAGGGTACACACCATTATCAATGGGCTCACAATGTGTTGAAATTAAACATATATGCTTAACCAACATGAAATTCAAAATGACCATAATGAGAAACAACGAACATTTTCCCATTTGCTAACCCCGGTCTGCTAACGCTATTCGTCTTCGAATTTTACACAAGGGAGATATTGCATGCTCACTTCGAAACTCCGAACACGCGCACTCGAAACTCCAAGTTTACTCGTTCCAAAATTGACCGCTTTTTCGCTGGCGGCGCCACCGTCCAATGGCACTGGGAAATTTCAAATATGACTCTTTGGCGCCATCTAGTGTAAAAAATAATCATATTTTAATAAATTTCCAGTGCCATTGGACGGTGGCGCCGCCAGCAAAAAAGTGGTTAATTTTGGAACGAGTAAACTTGGAGTTTCGAGTGCGCGTGTTCGGAGTTTCGAAGTGAGCATGCAATATCTCCCTTGTGTAAAATTCAATTTCATTTTGTTCGAATGCGTGGACATGTTTGTTTACATTCTAAATGTAAATGTGCGTCTTCGTAACATCGTAGTACCATAATAGTCTTCAAAGTCCATGAGTATATATATTGAAGACTATAATAAGAGTGAAATCTATGACTATGTGAAACTTACTAAAAGTTATCAAGACTAGAGTGCCTTCTTGGCTGAGTGTCTAAACGACCAATTACTGTTAAACATGTCATTACCGTACATCATTAGACATTAGACATTAGCTAAATAGTTATAACTAATATAAGTTATAACTTATAGTTATACTAGTAATAGTATTACAACCATAACTTCATAAGGCATAACCCACAGGCACTTGGAACGTCTCAATAAAAAAATTAATGGTAAATACACACGAAATGTACCAAAGTCTTAAAGGCATAATAGACCCATGGCCATTGATTATGCAAAGTTGACGAATGCTACAGTAACTGGCACCTTGTGTAGTTAATAAGTACATTACCTTATAGCCAAACACGTATTAGTTAGTCACCCCATGGACCTCCTCCCATACCAGACCATACAGAATCCTTAGTAATGTTTTTTGTACTAATGTTACTCGTAAATCGTATTTCTCGTATATCGCGGAATGTAATAGAAATAGTAGTGACATAAACAACTAGCAAAATGAAAATCACCCCCTCTGATGGTGTCACATATAGTGCGTTCCGCGTCAACCGCACCCCCATTGTGATGCCACTGCAATGCGCTATTGACAATGTGATAGTATCTACGTTTTTCTGTGGGGGGGGGGGNTAAACTCTGGAGTTTCGGGAGCGTGCGCGTGTTTCGGAGTGTCGAAGTGGCGCATCAATACTCCCTTGTGTAAAATTCAATTCATTTTGTTCGTGAAATGCGTGGACATGTTTGTTTACATTCTAAATGAAATGGTGACGTCTTCGTAACATCGTAGTACCATAATAGTCTTCAAAAGTCATGAGTTATATATATTGAAGAACTTATAATAGAGTGAAATCTATGACTAGTGAAACTTACTAAAAGTTATCAAGACTAAGAGGCCTCTTGCTGAGTGTCTAAACGACCAATTAGTGAATTACTGGTAAACATGTCGATGACCGCTTACTACATCATTAAGACATTTAGCTAAATAGCTTATAACTAAATATAGTTATAACTCTATAGTTATTACTAGTAATAGTATTACAACATAACTTCATAAGCGCATAACCACAGCGCACTTGGAACGTCTCAATAAAAATTAATGGTAAATACACACGAAATTGTACCAAAGTCTTAAGCGCCATAATAGACCCATGCGCATTATTATGCAAATTTGACGAATGCTACAGTAACTGGCCACCTTGTTAGTTATAATAGTGTTTGTCAATTGGTTGTAATTTCGTAGTACAATCATCGTTGGACCCAAGTAACCGATGATCGGTTACAATCGGTGATCGGGGTGTGAATGCCTGCGTATGCGTAACGTCGTGCCCGCATGTACGTGGTTGCAGGTATTGTGCTTTAGTTTAGCCCCTGTCTTACTGTTTGTATTTGCACTGTTTACTACTGTGTGCTATAATAACAGTGTATTTGTTAAAAATGAATTTTTTTTGATGAAATCGATTTATGGATTTTGATAACAGCGCTTGGATTTTGCAGCCACTGCTTCAACGATGATCGAGTATAATCTGATGATCGTTGACATCACTAGTTAATAAGTACATTACTTATTAGCCAAAACACGTATTAGTTTGCAATATCACTGCTAATTACTAGAAATGTCTAATGAAAATCCGCCTAAATTGTATCTGGCGCCAACGCTAAATTCGTTGCCAAGCAAAATAGCTCGAATTCGGTTAGGATGACGTCACATGTTTGTACGGGTGTTGCCTCAAGAGAATTGTTTGTCCCGGGATTGCTTATAACGGACTAGTGAGCCTAGTAGAATGCTATCTCTGGGTGTAATTCTCGGTATTGAGCACAAGTAAATAACCGTGGGTGGCCGAATGAACGGGCTACCCAATGTCTTCAATTTCGGACACAGGTGTATTCGGTTGACCAATATTACGTAAATACGCGTTAGTGCCGTCTGCTTTCCATGTTTAAGTCTGTGGCCGTGGGTTAGTCGCGATCCCCCCATAGGTGTTGGGCCCCAGCACAGCCACTTCATTATCACGCAGCGTCCGTGATTCGTACGTGCATTTCCACGTTCATTACAATCAGGAGCTACTGCTTAGTATACAGTTACGTTTGGCGTAAGGTGACATGCGTCGCGAAAATGTCTTGGTGCACTATAAATCTGTATCACGCCCGTTTCGCCGTATGCGGTTTCGAAACTTGTAAACAAGTCAGTCAAAACTGATTTCTTGGGACTGGGTTTTCAATTAGACTTTCTTAGTAACCAGCAGTGATATTGGACAAACTAAGTAAGCGTTGCCTATAAGGTAATTACTTATTAACTACACAAGGTGCCAGTTACTGTAGCATTCGTCACAATTTTGCATAATCAATGATGGGCCCTATTTTCCTTTAATTGTTTCTCTACTCTATTTCGCCTATAATCACGCTAGATGGGGTCGTTGTCTATCAGTAACTCAGATATGTACCCGAGTAGTTGTTATTGTTGTTTAGTATTATGTATATATTTTTAGCTCATTTGCATATTAGCTCAGATGCACTTGTAGAATCGGCCATGACGTCCGTCCGTCCGTGCGTGCGTCAACAGTTGGGCCACAAATCTTAACCGCCTCGACGTACGCGTCACGATATTCTGCGGTCGTGGGGCGGTAATCAAAAACGAGTTTTTTGATGCTCAAAGCTGGGGGTCAAAGGTCAAAGCGTGCAAGAGGTCGTGAAAGAAGGCGGGAACATTCCCTCCTTAAAGTGTCTACGTCACGGGAATCTCCAGAAATTATTAAAAAAAATATTTAGTGAACCGTTAAATTTTTGTAATTTTTTGCATCAAAGTTAGTACTAACGTTACTAAATATATCCTCAAACTCTCACGCTGCATAAAAAATGTTTGTTACGTGTGTTAATTTGCAAAAAGGTTCTTGACGATTTGAATTTAGTGTTGTCTAACACTATTTTACATATTACTGGCGTCCTCTCTGTTGCTGTACTGGTTGCTTGGATCGATGTCATTCGTGATTTTGTGTATGCCGTGCACAAGTGGTGCCCAAACAGTTTCTGTTTTGATTTGTGTTGCTTAACTATTGGCCTATATAAGAATATACAATTATAAGAAAAATAAAATAATATATGTTCATGTGTATTATGTTTGGAAAAAATTATTAATTTATAAACTGCCGAAGTTATTTGGTTTTTTAAATGTACTGCCAACAAAAATGTTTGTGACATCCCCTTCAGACTTAGATCAGAGGCTTAGATCAATAAACGATAAACAATGCGTGCGGACCAGTACCAGTGGCATCCGGATAGGAAAACGAAAGAGAAAAAGGCCAGAAAGAGATATATGAGAAACTCCGCGTTAGTTTACAAGGAAATTTCCATGGCTTGCACAATAATTTTGGCTCAATGCCCCCTCGTTTACCACAAATGTTCGCATAATCGGCTAGCCTGCGTCTGCCGCGCCACGCAAGTATTTTCGAATGCATTGGCGCGTTGTTGTTGTATCGAGCGTTGTTACATCGAATGCACCGGCAAATTAGGGAGTAATAAGAGGTATATAAGCATTGAAAAGTAAACAGGAAACGCTAATTGTATGTTTCATACATTTTATTTTTGTACAAATAACACACAAGTATACTACTTGCTGGTGCCTCCGAAATTCTGCCTGACAGTAGACAGGTTAACTTTATAAGTGATACGGGAGAAATGCAGAATTGCGGCACAAATCTAAACTGGCCTCGACCAGGGTCTCGTTGATAGGCGGTTGTTATAGCATCATGGTAGGAAAAGCCATCACTGCTATGCCGAAATTGCGGAGCGTCAAAGTCAATGGGGCACAGGGCAGATTTTAGACATTTTTCTGAGTACATGCGTCTGACGGTAGTGATTGAAAAACTTTTTGTTACAGCCGTGACCTAGCCATTTTATTGGTTTTATTGAAAGGACCAGAAATGTGCTTTCCAGCTGACATGCGAGAGTAAGTGTCTTGATAACCTTTTGACCCTCAAGAGGAGGCGTTAAGACATGATTTGTTTATGTTTGATTCCTGGCGAGCGGGTATTACTAAGTAGAATCTATATACATGCCTGGATGTAATGAGCGCTACAATGTCACAGTGAAAATGTTCAAAGCTAATTTGCTTTGAAGAAGGGTTATGCCTCTTTAAATCGTTATAATTTCTATGGCATTCTGTACTGTTCAGTGTGTTACATGCCTAACTTAATTTATTAGCCACTGCCAGTCGGCCACTGCCAGTGCATGTGGTTGTGATAGTACTGTGTGTTTTTGCCTGTGTTAATTAAGTTTACAGGTGGCCAGCTCTCTATTCAGCCTGTAGGCTTGCGTAGGTAAATGATGAGTGCTTACCTATTCTGTTCTTGCGAATAGTTGTTGGCTATACTACGTACTTTGGATGGAAGCCTTCCATCTTTAATTCTTAAGACATTCAAACGTCACGCGCCATCTCGTGGCAACTTCTCATAACGCGCATCCCAACAAACATTTCTTCGAGAAAGTTCCTGATACATTCCAGTGTTCGAAAATAAGGGCTATCCGTTTGTCCGTACTTGTCCATTTCCACGGAGCGACAAAGTAGATCTGTCGGGTAGCTTGTCCGCCGGACAAGCAGCTTTTTATGAGCAATTTTTCATAAGTTGTCTACCATCGCTAGCCGCTGCTGGGGTAAAACCGAGTTAACAATAGTTATAAACATGGGCTAGCGGAGTGCACCCGAATTAACATATTAGCTGATAAACATTTATGTGAAGTTTCATATAAAAACGTTACACTTGTAGCCCTCCGACGAAACGGTCTTGCTAGGGCTTGGAGAAAGACCATCAGACAATCGAGTTCTGGATAGACAATCAGACATCTGTATAGGACAATCAGTCGGCACAGCCTCGCTCCGGCAGCGCTACTGCTCGAGAAAAGACAGAAATTGAGAGAGAGGGCCGCACGATGAGAGCGAGGGCGGAAGAGAGTTTGCAGAAGAAGAGGCAGTGCGCCGAGAGAGAGGAAGAGAGAGAGAGAGAGGATCTCCTCCCTTCCCATCCATACTGCGCCACAAGAGAGAGAGAGAGGTAACCAAGAGCGAGAGAGAGAGAGTGAGAGAGAGATGAGAAGGAGAAGAGTAGTGATAGAGCTGAGAGGCGAGAGACGAGAGAGAAGAGACCGAGAGAGAGAGAAAAGCAGAGAGAGATCCCAGCGCGACGCAAAGAGAGAGAGAAGAAATATGAAGAGAGAAGAAGCGTGAGAGAGAGGGAGAGAGAAAGAGAGAAGAAGACAAAAGACAAAGAAAGAGAGAGACAACGAGGGAGAGTGAGTGTGAGCAGACGAGAGAAGAGAGAGGGAGAGACGAGAGCGTCTGAAGGGAAGAGAGAGCAAGCAGCAGAGAGAAGAGAGAAGCGCGCTGGAGGGAGAGAAGCAAGAGCGATTTATTCGAGAGGCGAAAAGAGACAAGAATGAGAGAGAACAACCGAGGCGAGGGTGAGCGAACGCAGGCGCGATGGAGGGTGCTCTTGATTCGTTTGGCCAGTGAGTTTAGCATGCAGAACACCTGCCGTCAGGTGAGCGCATGTCGCACTCTCCGCCACTTCTTATATGAGGTATGTTAGGGTTAGGGATTAGGGTTAGCGTTAGTGTTAGGGTACACTTCTGTAGTACAAGTCTGGATACACTTTGGTAACATATCATGTACCTCGGTACATAATCTGTAAGACCTGATACGACAATGACCCCTGAGCTATAATCACCTGTAAATGCCGGTCGAAATGCTCATCTGCCCTTGCTGCGCTGCGACAAACAACAGTGAATAAGAGCAGCAGTTTGTTACCGCTGAATCCAACCGAGGGTCTATATATACCCTCACTCGCCAACGCATCGCCGCAATCACCTGACGAAGAGTGTTGCAGTAAGCAGCACGAAACGTCGTGTTCTCCAATTATGCTTGTTGACGCCATCTGCGAGACAAACGGAATATAGCAAACAAGTTTCATTTCCGCAATGGATAACGGTTTGTAACCTTATATATATATATAATATATACTATATATTATATTATAACACGTGCCTAGTATATAAGACAATCATTCGGGCTATGCTTTGTATTATAGTAGATATATTCGCCCCAGTTGCATAAGCCTGATCTACTGGGGTAATCACTATGAGCAGGGTACTACGTACGCGGCGCTTCACAAAGTCTATATAAGTACTTATTTTAGCCAAAAATAAAATAAGGGCCCTTATTAGTACTTAATTTTTTGCTGTAAAAAATCTTTAGAAAAGTACTTAATAGTCCTTAATTTTTATCGACTCTGTTCTCGACTTAGCAGTAAGAGATTGTTGTATATATAATATGAATAGTCGGTGGGCTATCAGAAATCCAACGTAAAAAACGTCTTAATTTTGGCCTCCAGAAAGTCTTATAAGTCCTTATTTCAACATGTGTCTTACTACTATGAACCCTGTATGAGGTTATGAGGCAGCTAACCATGGGCCAATGCGCCGAGCGCATCACTAGGGTTGGTGTCACGACGGTGCGGTAACTCATCCGTGTCACCCCCATTGACCTCCTCCCATATCAAGGACCATACAGAATCCTAGTAATGTTTTTTGCTACTAATGTTACTCGTTAAATCGTAATTCCCGTATATCACTGAATGTTAATTGGAAATAGTAGTGACAATAAACAAACTAGCAAAATTAAAATCACCCCGTCTGATAGTGTCACATAGTGCGTTCCGCAGCCCCGCACCCCCATTGTGATGCCACTGCAATGCGCTATTGACAATGCAGGCTTTCAGATTTGAAAAAGTACAGGAGGACTACTAATGACTCCCCTAGAACACATAGGGGGGACTGTTCACGTTTCCATAATCACACCCTTAAAGAGCATGATCGAGAGCTCACAAAAATCACACCCTTAAAAGTCTGCCATTGTTTTAAGATTACGACGAAGGGTGTATGGCAAGCTGCATTCTCGTTGGCTACTGAAACTACGCAATTGGGCCTAGAATAGATAACTCCAGTCAAGGGGCTCGCGATCCATTCGCCAAACATTGACAACTCTATGACCAGGGAAACTAGCTCAGGCCACGCGTGACGCGGCGCTTTGATGTACACGATCGATCGATCGCGTACTATATATACGCCTTGCGTATCAGCCAACACGCGGGCATACACACACACACACACAAACTTGCAGCGTCCAAATTAAACGCCACACACTGGCCCACACGCTGACAAATCTCAAACCAGTGAAACTAAGCCGTGTACTAATATTCGTAAAGCGAAACGATATTACAATGTTATTAAAATCAAGGTACTGTTAGTAGGCTGTTGGAACTGTACAATGGAAATTTTACATTCAACCCCCCTAAAAATTTTCTTGCTCAACGCCGATTTAGACGTTTCACAAAAATCGATCCTGGGACTGTGAAATCGGCGGATTTCGCGGCGATCCGCCGGAGATTCTCATCCCTGTAAAATGGAGCGCTATTTCAACATAATACACCAGACTTTTGGTGCGCGATTTCAAACCACTTTTACTGAGGCGCGATGTGCACGCACCATGGCACGAAATTTATGCGTGCGCGGTGTCCGAGGCGGCTCTATTTCGAGCTGCGGATCGCGCCTTAAAATGAAAGCCTGCCAAGCTGATAGTATCTACGTTTTTCTGTTGGGGGCAAGTGACCCCTTCAATCCACCACCCCTAGCTATATTGGCCTTGTAATACAAACGTCTACTACCTAAATAGCAAAAAGGAAAGCGGGATCGCAGAACTGACTCAATAATGTTAACGAAACAGCAGGTAATGAAAGCTAATGTAATTTATAACCTGCGTCGTTTAACATAGATTGAAATTTACAAATAATTCCAAAGTGCGCATATATATATAGAATAAACCGATTGAATATATTGGATGATAACACAGTACAATTACTATTCACCGTGTATTTATTAAAAGGGAAATAATGATCAAAATGTTTATTGACATATATAATAATGCCCTATTTCATAACTACAGTACAATCGGTAATTTATATTTGCAGTGTCAATAATCTCATTTGTAAACGGTGATGAAGTGCCAGACAGGAATCAACGATCAATGATCTAGAGTTTAGGCGACAAAAAAATTAGGTCTTACTTGGCTACATTCCCTTAAAAACTTGCCGCAATTTAAATTATTATTACTGGTTTTTGATTACTGCTGCCATTTTCTTGCAAATGTCTCGAAACTAGCGCCAGTTATCGGCCAGCTAAGTAAGTCGACGTAACCAATTACAAGTTTACCCATCTGACCAAGGCGCCATTCTGTAAATTTTGAATTCTCGCTATACATCAATTTGAACATTGCGTGTTACAATATATTCAAATCCAATTTTCTATGTTATAACTGCCTAAATTCTTAGTGTTTTTCAAGTTGCTGTAATCAGTAATAATATCCGCTGTGAGTAGTACTATATTTCGCTTACATTTTGTGCAGATTAGCACGTTTCTGAGCAATATTCTTTTGGCAATAACCCTTTGCACAGTCCAATCAGGAACGGCCATCGTTGCCGCTGCGACAGACTGATCAGAGTCGCCGCAGCAACGTATTCGACGCGGCGCCGCAGAATGGAGAGAGAAGCCGCCAAGCGCAAACGCATGATTGCCGACGTGTGCGATCACATCAAGTATAAGCGGAGCGCGCCGCGATCTCAAAATTCCTCCGAATACAATCAGGATCAACTTCAACTGGACACTGCCTTCAGTGACCACAGCTACACAACGTAAGTATTAGAAAAAACGGTAGTTAGTAGAGGTAGCAGTAAATTGCAGAGGATACTAGCTTGTGCTGTGGAGAGGTGGGGTTTTCATCCCGGGTCAGTCGGTCCAGCCTAGGGTTTCCCCACCCGAGTGCGAGGCTTATGCTAAACCACGCTGCAAGTAATTCTTCGATTAAACAATTGTTAAAGAGAGCAGACACGTCTAGGCCTGTCAGCATGCCCGATAGTCCTGTCTCTAACCCTTTTATTGTTGAAGGACCCTGCTTTCATCAAATCTCATCTTCTCGACTCCTGCTAATAGTACTTGGCTAAATTTTACTGCTAAGACATTGTACTTGTATCAGTGTATCAGGTATTCTTTCTAATGCTGTCATTGAATGTCGATCCTATGCTTTGTTTAGGGAGCTGAGGTCGCAGGATCCTATGATTGCCAGTCATTGCATCCACCACCCAAGGAGCCCTATAGGAATCACTATCGGCACGCAGCGTAATCACCGGCATAAAGGGACACTGCGAATTCAAGAATGATGCTTGGGTAAATTCTTATACAACATTATAGTGTCTGCCACAAATTAATCGGTTACCTGATTAACATCGGATTTCATCACGATGTGACGGGCTTCTTTCTCGCGAGATCTCTTGCGTTCAATAGACACATTAACAGTATCTGGTCTCTGTGTATATGTGGTCAAAGTTTTTAACTGTGATAACTTGAAAGGCTCATAAGTAACACAAACCTGACGTAAGTTGGTGTAGTATAAATTGATTTATCGTGCGGACAGCGGACTTGCTCATTGTTCAATGCGTATCATATAAGACAGTGTATGTGGAAATTTTATACGGGGCAATATCATTCTAGCTGTTAATGTTCAGCTGTGGCAATAGACACCTAAAGGAATTTAAAAAAATACATGGTTTTGTGGCGACTTCGAACGTTAACACAGTAACTAACAGTTACTGTTAAGTTGTTAACCACAATTTTTTTAAGGAGAATAATGATCAAAATGTTTATCAGGGCACGAAATTCAGATTTTTTTGCACCGGCCCAGAGCGGTGGCTGGGTCGGGGCGACGTAGGAAGTAGAGGAGACAGTGAAGGAAGTTGGCAGAGAAGGGAGAGGTGTCGGTTTGTGGGAGTCGGGAGCGGTGGGCCCGGCAACCGTAGAGGAGTAGGGGGAGACAGTGAAGGAGGCTTTGGACCAGAGAAGCGGGATGACGGTGGTGCTGGAGTCGGGCGGGGCGCGTACGTCCTCGTAGAGAGAGTAGGGCGGTAGACAGTCGAAGGACGGTGGGCAGCGAGGGGGACGACGGTGCGTGCTGGCAGTCGGATGGCGGGGGCGACGAGAGGAGTAGGGGGAGCACAGTGAGGAGGTTGGGGGATGAAGCGGGGAGACGGTGGTGTCTTGGAGTCGGGGCAACGTAGAGGTAGGGGAGACAGGCTCGAAGGAGGTTGGTGAGGAGGCCGGCGAGACGGTGGTGTGGAGTCGGAGCAGGGGCGCTGACGTAGGATTTAGGGGAGAGACGACGTTGAGTGAGGTTTTGCGAGAGAAGGGCGAGGACGGCTCGGTCTGGAGTCGGGCTGCGGGCGACAGTAGAGGAGTAGGGGAGAACGCGGTAGACAGTGAAGGAGGTTGGGTATGAGGGGGAGACGGTGGTGCTGGAGTCGGACGCATGGGGGGACGTAGAGGAGTAGGGGGAGACAGTGAAGGGGGTTTGGAGAGATGAGAAGGGGAGCACGGCTGGTGCTGCGTATGTCGGGGCAGGGCGACATTAGAGGAGTATGGGAGAGCAGTGAAGGAGGTTGGGGAGAGGAGGACGGAGACCAAGTGGTGCGTGGAGTCGGGGCGACGTTAGAGGAGTAGCGGGGAGACAGTGAAGTGAGCGTTGGGGAAGGGGAGATGATTGGTTGCTGCGAGTCAGGGGTGGGGCGTAGAGGTAAGTAGGGGGAGACAAGTGAAGGAGTTGGGGAGAGGGAGAGGGTGTGCTGGAGCTCGGCGGAGGGGGCGTTAGAGGAGTAGGGGGAGACAGTGAAGTGAGGTTGGGGAGGAGGAGGACGATTGGTCTGCGTGCTGGGTTCGGGGCTGGGCGACGTAGAGGAGTAGGGGGAGACAGGAAGTGAGGTTTGGGGAGAAGGGGAAGACGGTGTACTTGCGTGCTGGAGTTGGCACGGCAGGGCGGGGGGCCGGCGACGTAGAAGTAGGGGAGACAGTTAAAGCGAGGTTGGGGAGGAGGGCGGAACGGGTGCTGGAGTCGGGTGGGGGGCGGGGGCGACGTTAGAGGAGAGTAGGGGGGACAGTTGATAGGAGGTTTGGGGAGGAGGGTGGAATACTGTGGTGCTGGACGCGCGAACTGCGCCCGCTGAGTTCGCTAGCAACCCACGCACCGGCGGCCGTCAGGCCGGCTTCCTTTCGGGGTGAGGCGAGCGTAGAGGAGTAGAAGGAGCAAGTGAAGGAGGTTGGCGGAGGAGGGGAGACAGTCTCGGTGCTAGAGTAGGGGGAGACAGTCGATAAGGAGCGTTTGGGGAAGCAAGGGCAGACGGTCGGTGCTGCTTACGCTCCTGGGGGGGGGGCGACGTAGAGGAGTAGGCTGGGAGACAGTGAAGCGATGTGGGGAGGTAGGGGGCGCAGCACCGTTGTGCTGGAGTCGGCGAGGGCCGGGCGCGATTGTAGAGGAGAGGGGGAGACAGATAACAGGCCAGGTTGGGGCAGAGGAGGAGACGCGTGCGATAGACTGGCAGTCGGGGGGGGGGCGACTTAGAGGAGTAGGGCGGAGACAGTGAAGGAGTTGCGGGCAGGAGCGGGAGACTGGTTGGTTGCTGGAGCACATAAGCTTCACAGAAAGACAAGCAAATCCTCGCGGACGGGGCGGCGACCGCATAGAGGAGTAGGGGGAGACAGTGAGGAGTTGGGGAGGAGGGGGAGACGTCTGGGCTGGAGTAGGCGGGCGGCCGACGTAGAGGGAGTAGGGGGAGACGGTTGAAGCTGTGGGGAAGGTGGGACGAGGAGCGCGCTGGTGCTGGAGTCGGCCGGGCGGGGTGTCGGACGTAGTATAGAGGCTCGGGGGAGACTGTGAAGTGAGGTTGGGGAGAGGGGAGGACGTTTGAGTGCTGGAGTCTGGCGCGGCGCGGTCGAGCGATGAGGTGTTAGGGGAGACAGTGAAAGAGGTTGAGGCGCGAGCGAGGGAGACAGTGTGCTGGAGGTCGGGGGCTTGGGGCGAGCGCCGTAGCAGGGAGTAGGGGGCAGACAGTGAAGGGAGCGTTGCGGCGAGTGGAGGGCGAGAGGGTGCGTGCTGGAGTCGTGGGGGGGGGGACGTAGAGAGTAGCGGGGCGCGGTCGCTGCAAGGGAGGTTGCGGGAGGAGGGCGAGAAGTTTGGTGCTGGAGTCGGGGGCCGTGGAGGCAACGATAGAGGAGTAGGCGGGAGACCGGAGACAGTGAAGTGAGGTTGGGGAGGAGCGGGAGAAGGGTTGCGTGCTGGAGTCGGGGGGGGTTCGGGGACGTAGAGGAGTAGGCGTGCAAGACAGTGAAGCGAGGTTGTCTGGGAGGGAGACGGATCGGTTGCTCGGTGTCGGGCGGGCGGGCGACGATAGAGGAGTAGGGGAGACAGTGATAGCAGGGTGGGGAGGGGAAAAATTAACTGGAGGCGACTCCTTATCGCCCTTGATCCATGCCCTCCCTCTACCCTGCTCTATGCGCACATCCTTTTCTCTCTCCTCCTCTCACTGTCCTGATGTGATTGCCGTATAATTAAAATGTGACAAGCTCTGGAATTGCGATATTTGTATAATATTTGTCTATTTGTATCTACTATCCTCTGGGATCACTGAGGTTTAGATAAACGTATAATACGCTGCGTATCACAGCCAACAGCTAGGTAATTCATGTTTTACAACGAAATGTTATTAATCAATAGTTTTACATGTTAAGACGATTCTGTACTTCAGGAAAATAGATTTAA
>NW_014577370.1:153981-166498 GCF_000485595.1 Priapulus caudatus
CGGGGGTGTATGGAGCTATGGAGACGGGGACGACGGTTGGTGCTGGAGGCTGCGGGGGGGCGTAGAGAGCAGAGGGTGAGTGCAGTGAGGTGCGGCGAAGGGGGAGACGGGTGTCCTGGTATCGGCGGGCGCCTAGCAGGAGTACGGAGGGACAGTAAAGGAGGTTGGGGAGGAGGGGAGATTCGGTGGGTTTGGGTCATAAGTGGCGTCCGGCGGCGCGTAGGGAGTAGGGCTGAGACAGTGGAAGGAGGTTGGGGGGAGATAGGGGAGTACGGCTGGTGCTGGAGTTAGGGCCGGACGCTAGAGGAGTAGGGGGACAGTGAAGGAGGTTCGAGAGAAGGGTGGAGACGGTTGTGTGCTGGTGGATCTGGGGGGCGACGTTAGAGGGTACGGGGGAGACAGTGAAGGAGGTTGGGGAGGGTGACGGGGGGGAGACGGAGGTGGTGCTGGCAGTCGGGGGCCTGGTGCGACGATAGCGGGTTAGGGGCAGACAGTTGAAGGAGCGCTTGGGCGAGGAGGGGCAGGAGACGGTGGGCTGGAGTCGGGGTACTTTGAGGCGATAGAGGAAGTAGGGGAGATCAGTGATAGGAGGTTGGCGGAGAAGTGGGGCTGGAGACGAGTGGTGCTTGGAGTCGGGGGGGCCGGGCGGCGACTAGCCGGAGTAGGGGGAGCATGCAGTTGAAGGAGGTGGGGAGGATGGGGGAGACCCGGTGGTGCTGGCGCAGTCGGGGGGGGTCGACGTAGTAGAGTAGGGGTGAGGCTGATGAAGGAGTTTGGGGGCAGGCAGGGTGGAGACTGGTGTTGCTGGAGTCGGGGGGGGGGGCGGCGACATTAGCGGGAGTAGGAGCCGGTAGACAGTTGAAGGAGGTTGTGGGGGCATGGGGGAGACGCTTGGCTGCTCGGAGTAGGGCGGCGGGGGGCTGGCGAGCTAGAGGAGTAGGGGGAGACTGTGATAGGTAGGTTGTCGGGAGGAGGGGGAGACTGGTTAGTGCTGGAGTCGGGCCCCGTGGGGGCGGGGTCGACGTTAGAGGTTGTAGGGTGGGGGACAGTGAAAGATGGATTGGGGAGGAGGGGAGACAGTGGTGCTGGCAGTCCGGGTGGGGGGCGACGTTGGTGAGGGTTAGGGGGAGGACATGTGAAGGATGTTGGGGAGTGAGGGGACGAGGCTTGGTGGCTGGAGTCTGGGGGGGGGACGCGTAGAGGAGTAGGCGGGAGACAGTTTGAAGCGGCAGGTCTTTGGGGAGGGAAGTGGGAGAGGTTACGGGTGCTGGAAGTCTCGGGTTGGGGCAACGTAGAGGAGTAGGGGGAGACGTGAAAGATGTTGGGGAGGGAGGGGGAGAGGGTGGTGCTGGCAGTCGTCGAGGGGTGGGGGGACGTAGGAGTAGGGGGAGACAGTGAAGCAGGAGGTTGGGGAGGGACGATGGTGCTTGGTGTCTGGGGGGCGGGGCAGGCGACGTAGAGAGTAGGGGCGACAGTGATAGAGTGTGGGTGAGGCGCGAAAAATTTAACTTGGAGGCGACCTCTTATTCCGCGCCGCTTGACTCCATGCTCTTTCCTCTACGCCTGCTTTTATTGGCGCACATCCTTTTCTTCTCCTCTCTCGCTGAGTCCTGACGATCTGCAGCGGATTCCGCGGCGAGCTGCTCAACGCCACGTGAGTGGCGCTTACGTTTACTCAACGACTCGTACGTGCCTTTTACTTTCAACGCCACAGTATCGCGTCCTTTCAGGAGAGCAGGAAAGCCGTTTTTCGCTCCTCATCTGGCAGTTCCTGCGCATTCCACGATGGGATCGCAGCTACCCTGCTTAGGTAGAGCTCTGGCTAGAAGCTGCCAATTCTCTTGTATGTTACTAGTGCGGCGCTTTAGTTTGATGTAATTATCGGGTTTTTTGATTTCACATGTAACTATAGTAATGAAGTAGCGTTGACTTGCTGAGCTTGACCGTATCGATATAAGGGGCAGGAACGGGCTGGTAACGATAGCGTTGACTTCTAGGGACTTATTTCCGGGTTCGCGTGTTGTCTCGGTCGTCTATAACTTAGACCTGCTCCCCGTGAGCTTACACACTGTACATAACTAAGCGCAAAGTAATTGTTATCGGAAATGATGATTGCGCACTCGGTAGAGGGCTTGGTGAGTATGGCTCACTTCTTCATTTGATGGAGCTTTCATATACGCGTGTATGTTCTTAGTAAGGGTGTAATTATTGAGAAAGCGAAGTGGAAGTAGAAACTGATGATGGAAAATATCCTGTTTGTACAGAGCATTTGATAATTGAGTTTGCGGTTAGTTTGTAGCTTACCATTATAGTGTTATTGTTGATTGAGTGTCGATATTGGACAAGCGTTCACAAATGGTTTTTTAATTTCGTTTTTAATGCATGTTTTTCTTTTAGACGTAGCTGGTTTAACAGTAACTGCTCCCAATACTAATAGTTTATGGAGATTTGGTGATATTTGCGGTTGTAGGGCTACTTTTGAACGATCTGGCATGTGGCTTTGACGTTTGAGGATTTTTGCGGGTAGTCGTATTCTTCCGTTATTCATCCTGTTTGTTTTGTCTTCAGTTTTTGGTCGTTTGATTGTCTCGTGGGCCAACTGGTGGTAATCACATTGGACATCGAATTGCCAATGTAAAGGCACATATAATATGACTTACTTCTTCTGATTGTTACTTCTATTTGTAACGTCAAGATTACCTTGACATCAACATTCCCGTTGATTCATTGTTTAGGATTGTGGTTATATTATTGCTGTGATAGATTTATATGTTGTAATCCGACTAACTATAGTAACTGTCATCCGTGTTAGGTGCTATTTGTGAACACAATAACAGGTTACTGAAATTTGTTACTAATTATCATTTTTTGGAATTGCTTGTAATTTTACTGTAATCGCCCTTATGGTTGGCTAATCAATTGCTAACACTAACATATAACAATTGGTTTACTTCCGACGATTATAAATCGCTTTCTTGTATTTTTGCTGAGTTCTTCATTGAAATTGCGATCCATATATCATAGATCGATACATCTGCATGACTATATGTTTGAAGCTGTTCATAATTACTTATGCTACTCGTCAAGAATAAGATTATTTTCGTTAGTTTGTATTTTTTATTATTAGTCTAAATGGCAAGTTCTGACGAAGTTGTAATTCCCTAGCCATGATTTAGAATTGAATATATTGGAATTCTGCGAATGACGTTGACAAAAAATTGTAACCTATACTTAGCAAGATACTATTTGATTAATTGTGTCAATTTTAACATTTTGTTTTCTGCACAACCTATGATAAATTCGTTTTACTTGTTTCGGCGACTTTCCAGTTAGTGCGATGGTCTTAGTGCTTCTTGAACCAATGAGTATATATTAGGCGTTACATCACTCTGAGGTAATAATAGCAAGTTAGTCGGTAACTTTCTGGAATTTACTGGTTACTTTAATGGATAATATTACAAGTTTGTTGGAAGCTGCATAAGGCGCATCACCCAGTGACTTCTGACCTCTGCGACTGTTCAACACTGGCATCTAACGAACGTAGATTCGAATGAAATGATTGATGATGAGCTAAATGATTTCCCGCTTCTTCATGCGATTGCTAATTGTATGTTACTACTTGTCACCAGGCTTTTTTGTTAATGTACCCTTCGTATTATATGTGGTTTCATGGAATACTTGAGTTAATGCCATTCCTGCCAATGCTATTTTTGTGAAGCTTTGCCGCATTGAAAATATGTAACTTTGGCGAAAATTATTTGTTTTTGTTCTACACCTTTCATGTGACGTACAAATTGCTATGTTGCAACGTCTATTCAATTGATACTAACGACGGCCGTACCCAAGTTTTCATGCTCGTAACTTGACCATCACCTTTCGTATGGGAAGTTGCATACAATGCCTGTGGTGTTTATGGACGTCTTGCTTACTGGATCAGTCAGCAGCCCGGTATATCTGCGCGAAGCGATCGCGTAACAGCATCCACCTGGTGGTGCCACTTTTACACGATAACTCTGCTGAATATGTTAACTATTTACGCTAATCTGTGTGTAGTTACTCATAAAGCCCAGAACGCTGAGTATTGAGCACGCTTCTCGGCCATTGCGAATTTTCTGACTTTTGCATCGTAGTGCGAGAATAAATCGACATGGTCGTATTTCGTATTTGATTTGGTTTCGCTGCGCTTGCGTTTTTTTCTTCTCATAAAACGATTTCTAATTATTTTATTTAACGCCCTGAAGTTATTTCTCGTCATGTATCGCGGCCCATAGGTCGGCGCCACGTAGGCTCTACTTCGAGTCATTTTGCCACATCAAATTCGTTGAGACGGGCCGCGGCTTGCATTAGTTTGACACGCTGCGAGTAACTATAAACTTGTATAGCTGTATGCCGAAGCAGACTTGCAGCCCGAGTATTTACCGTCCGTGCAGTCTTAACCTGAGAATCGTGCACAATCGCTGTGTTTGTTCGTAGCCAATCTTGCTGGTCTCCTTATCGAACTGTTCAGCCCCTTGGGCGCTCTCATCTCCTCTCAGACTTAGCCGCGTTTATTGCCGTTTTTTGCATATTTACCAGCGCACTGGCAGGAACGATTTCAAGCCTGCACGCTAAAGCAAACTGATCATCAGTTCCGTTTAGACTGTAAGCGAACTTAGCGGCCTAGAAGACCGTGTGTACAAGGGGTGGGCGTTTGCGCGAAAATATGTCTGTTGTTACCCGTACCGCCACTACTACTTATCTACTATAGTACTAGTATGTAGTAGTTACTACCTGAAGTTACAGCCGACTACTCAGTATCATATAGTACACTTTACCAGGAGCAGGACGCCGAAGCTAATAGTAATAGCTAATTTAATGACTATCTCTGTTTTACTAGAGTATTTAATATATTTACTAATTAGTAAATAACTGACGAACCCTAAGCCTACATCCCATAACGCCTAACGCTCGATTATTTGATTATTAATATTATATTTTGATTGGATGTAATGACGATTTGTTCTAATTGCCGATGCCATACATTTGTGGCCCATATAATATTGTAGGAGCAATGTTCTCTATCTTTGAAACACTAGTACTACTAGTACTTACTATACGAACTAGACAAGAAACGCTACTTTGCTTTTAGGGTTAGGGGATACCCTAGGCTTTTTTATTACTTAGACACAGGCGCACTTGAAGCGTTTTCACATAAAATATAATGCTATTAAAATACTCGAAAGTCATAAATTTACTACAGAAATTCGCTGAATGTTTTCTTTCGTATAGGCCTACTCTCCTTTCAAGAATGGCTTGCGAGGGTGCAAATGGGGCTATATATAGACCTAGGACTCGCTCCAGCCTCTGTTCAGCCATTGAGTGACTAGCATAAGCCGAGAGGTAGCCGAGAGAGTGCAGTCTATATGGGCTATAGGCGAGCGGGAGGCGGCGCACTGGCTTTCCAACTCCTTGTCGTAAAAGCCCTTCGCATCTCTCGACGTTTGCATAAACCGTTCCCAGGTTGTCCGGGCGCGCCAAGAGCCGCGGGTCAGTGGTGTTTCGTGATTCTGGAAGACTTTGCTTTCCATCTACTGTGGCCTAGGTTCGCGATGTTCATAAATTCTCGAACAGTCTTTCTGTGATTTCGTCTGATCACACAGCCGTCGGTTACGCAAAGTGCATTACTCGCGTTTACAGTTTTAAGAAGTCAACATGTTGAGCGTCCCAATGTACTACCTCTGTGGTTCCCCCATAAATTCGCGGAATCTGTTTCGCTGCGCAGCTGGATCGTATGCGCCCGCCAATTTTCATTCGGCGCGCACGGATCCATAGCTGCCAAGCGCTTGCATACTGTCGCTTCCTAGGACGTTCCGGCGGTCGCGTGCGCCTTGCCGCCGGAAGCTGCGCGAAAAGATTAGACGGGCTGCGCCTTCAGCGCAATTGGAGCTGAATCAATCTTACCTTTCGGGCAACGCTTCCTAAGTTTATCCCGTCTCATCTGGGATGTGGATTGCCGCTATAATTAAAATGCTGAAAGCTCTGGAATTGGATATTTGCTATATATTTGTCATATTTGTATCTACTATTCCTCTCCGGTATCACTGAGGTTTAGATAAACGTAATAAGTCACGCGTGCGTCGATTCACAGCAACAGCTAGGTAATTCATGTTTTACAACGATAAATGTTATTAATCAATTTAGTTTTTACAATGTAAAGACGATTTCTGCTACTTCAGGAAATCGATAGATTTAATTACATTTTTGCATGATCATGACACACGATTTTAGTATGTATTACATTTTGATGACATGACACGATTTTAGTATGTACTCTAAATAAACGGGTGAAAAACAACATACATACAAATGCTTAATGCTTAATGCATATAATTAAAGAAAAAAACAGAACGAATACACGAAATATACGCTTCTGCTTCAGGGTGGTCTTTCCCTCCCACGTTATGTACGTAACACAGCGGCTACAATGACATAATTGATCACGAGGGAACAGCCATGATTAATACGCGCAAGAAGCAAGAAGTCATTACCTTTGCCCTTGCTTACATCGTTTATCCCAGGTGAGAGCAAGTTTAATAAGTGAGACTATCATAGATATACATATATCATAGATAGAGCTCATATATACATTATGTGAAATTTATATAATCTAATTTAACCACATACAAACATAATTTAACATCCGACTCTGAGTATTTGACTATTTGCATAATTACAGATGTGACTAGCACACTACACACCGCAAATATTTACCATAATTCATAAAGAACATTTGAAATCAATAGAACGTTGACCCGACGGGCCGACTGACTGGCATTATTACTTGACCGCCAGCTTCTACTCAACAAATATCAAAACATCATTTGCTTAGAATTTGCTTAGCAATCTGTATTACTTTTTTCTTATTATTTGCTTAGAACGCGCATGGATGTCCATGGAATTTTGTCTAACAATGGTGCACATGTCGCCAGCTGTTGTCAATATACCTAGATATAGCTAATTACATACTGGGGGTAGGCTTGAGCAGTATCAAAGACAACGAAGACAGTGGGGTTTTGTCGCTTGTTTACACAACTGCAGTAATAATCGCAGGGTCTCACTGGTCTCTCTATTCCTGGTAGCTTGCTAGGTGGCCGCCTGTAATCACTCTTTCCTATATTTAAGAAAAGTTCATTACTCTTATGGCATTTTTTTCTGACCGCTGGAAACTACAGCAAAACATTACACTCCTCCTCCTCCTCCCCCTCATCCTCCTCATCCTCCTCTCCCTATCTCGATATATTACTCCTTTTCATCTCGTGCGCACTTCACATCTCCCAGAATTGTTACCTTCGACATAATCTCCAACTACAACTGTTGCCACGAACATATATTCAATTCCCAATTGATCAGGGCCGCCGTAATTCCAAGCGTAGCTAGCATCCCGAGCAAAGTAACTTCCTTGCCCTGTAAGATAATACACTCACGCCCTTAAATCATGATAAATCAACCACGTGAAATTTTAAAGAAAATATTATAGTGCAAAATATATACAAGCGAGTACGTAAACACTCTTTTGTTCACAGCATAGGGCCTATCTATATAATGATAACTTCTGAAGTAGATAATAATAGATTTACAGTGAAAAAAGACCGGGTACTAAATTTTGTACGTAAGGGGGTTTTGAAGCCTTTTTTGAGGATACTCTCCACGTTTTCCATGAAATTTCATCGATTTTTCGTTTGTTAACTTTATTCGATGGCTAACACTATGTGCCACCTGTGTACATGCTCATTTCTCCATATAACGGTACATGTGAACTGTCAGAGCGTTTTTGCTTGCCCGCGTACATGTGTAGTAAGCAGCTACTGACGTCATTATGACGTCAGAGACATGATACAACCACGATATTAATTATAGCCAGTATCATTCAGCATCAACTCTGCTACAGCTGTCATTACATGTATTCATGTACATTCATGTACATCTGCTAGTGATCCAACAAGTATCCCACGCCCAAAATAGTTCTAACACCTCGCAACACACCTTACTGTAGTGCAGTACAAGGCACGCGTTTGTTGACATATTAGCTTTGTGACGTCAGGATGAGCGGAGTTCGTGCGTTCTGCGATGGTAACCTAGTAATTTCTGAGAATTTCTCAAGGTGCATGGAACATTTTACCAATTTAGTGGTGTCAGTTAGTCATGGATATGTCGCAGTAAGTACTGACAATAGATATATCACATACGTTCACCCATTTTGCACACAGGCGGTCACTCATTGTGAAAAATAGAAAAACGATGATTTCTCCGTTTCGATTTCTGACATAGTAGCCGATGTATAAATGGATATTTCTCTGTGATTACAACTCGGATTAATTTAATTTTACACTCGTTTTAATGGTAACATATTGTGGTAAAGAAGCGCGTCAGGGATTGTTATTAAGTGCCGTACTTTATTAGTTATGCCTCCTTATTCGCTAAAATTTTCAATTTTAACACACAACTTGATTTTTTTGCACTTTTTTCGAGTTTTCTCGGTAAATATGAAAAGTAAAGAAAAATCCTGACGCGCTATTTTGGTCCATATTGTGCTTACCATGTGGCAAAAATGTTGTATCCTCACTCTTTCTGGTAGTTGAGAAATATCCAAAATACCATTTTTACATAAAAATTCAAAATTTGTGTGGTAACATAATTAGGTGCTGGAAATTTCATGAAATTTTTTGGCTTGAGCATAGAGATATATCTCCTCTATAAATAAAACAAGTGATTGATTCGATTCATTCGCCAATAAATGTTTAATCTTCACTAGAGCAATACCCGTGCACAACGTGGAGAGTATCCTTAAAGGGCTATTTAAAAATTTTTAAACTCCATTTAGCACAAATGTCTGCATAAATTTTGAACCATTTCGGTAGCACCTCTTATCTTTAAAAAGAGGACTGTTGCTTAAGCCTAGCGCACACACCCGAGCAAAACGGGAAATTTTGTTTTCCAGCGTTTCGCGTTCTGCTCGGCGAGCAAGCGCATCCACGCCACCCGACACAGCACACAGCTGAGCAAAATATACAGAAACACTGCGTACAGCACCGCTGTCACATGACATCAAAAATAGCCATCCAATGGACATCCAATTTTGTGTGTCATGTGATATTTTTAAGGATATTGATTGGAGACCGTCTGTGGCGTTTCGCTGTGTAGCAGAACGATTGACACACACACCCGAGCAAAGCACACAAGTGATTCGCTTCGCGCCCTCACAAATTGGCAACATTTAAAAACGAACCCCCCACCCAATATAAAGCTGGCTACGGGCCTGTATATATAGATATAGTAAATATATATACACACATATAACACATCTATTTCACTGCAAAGAATCTCTCATTTCGCAATTAACACGTACCAAACTTCACGCCCACGTTTTCTCCGCTCAGACGCCAGTCGAATCCTAAATGGAGTATTGCTTCAACATTTTCTGGAATAGTCCCATGGAACAATGTCCTCTCTTCTTTCTTTGTCATCCTGCCTAACATCGATCGTATCTCCTCTCGCTTTCTGTGAATGTGTACAGATATGCAGTTACCACAGGTGCTCTCAACAGATCACATATTCCAGCCATTTCTAGCGAGACGATTTTTGACAACATTTCAAGCAACTGAACTACGTAGCTGAGGAGCAGTTCGCTTACTAAACACTGCGGGTGCTGATCAGCTTCAACACACAAAAAGGCAGTACAATGACCTATCTGTCTGGAATGACTGACAGGCAGATCTAGCCAATAACTGCTGCAATGGTGGGTTCCAAAAAAATGCTTGTCGAAGATGTGTCACATTTTGGTGCGCACACAATGAGGAGCACATAGACTGGTCTAGATTGAAAGGCCCGTGGCAGGTGCATTGACAGGGTTTGGGATTAGGGGCAGTAAGGAGCAGTTTTTCTGACTACAATGCTCAGTTTTCTGACTGCTCTCAATGTCGGCAGCAAATACTTGCTGCCAAGAAATTCCTAATAAACCTAACCAAAAACACCAAAGTTACAGGCAATTTCTATGGCAAACAATGGTCAGTTGTTTAGGTTTTTTCCTAATTGCATTGACATTACTTCGTTTGATGTGCAACTTGGGTTAAGTATAGGTAACTAAATTTAGAATAAACAAAGGGAAACAAGGCTGAATAACAGAGACAATATGACAGTACTGTTGGGGTGGGAGGGAGTTGGGCTTTTATAATTTTCCCATGTTTCTGCCGGAGTGAGTAAGACTGCTGCCCGTTTTTTCTCTGGCAAGAAGTTGCTGCCTGGCACAATGAGTTAATTTCCAATCGTGCGTGGTACGAATATTTTGCTCAGACAGTTTAGCAGTCGTGCCCTCAGACATGCAGTAGCCATTGTTCTATTGGGGACCTGGGATTGTTAGTACCCCTCTATCAGGGCCGTAATAACGCCCATAATACACATGACTCCCAGTAAATGAAGCTACGTACGTGCAATACTTGTTCCACAGCATTAGATTTTGTATCCTCTGGATTCCAACTACCGTCCTTCCCGATTTTTCGAATAAACAGGCAATCTTTTGGCCCTCGCCATGATGAAGGTCCAGCTGTATACGTACAATGCAAAATAACAATTACACTATTCAGTGCGAACCCTTGTTTGGCAACATCTACAATGTATAACTTTGAACGAGCTATATGGCTTATGCATACCAGCTTATACCCCCGTCACACCAGGCCCCGATCTCACTACGCTCGTACTATGCTCTAAGAGCGTGGTGGAAACGCATAGAACGCAGTATGAACGTATATGAACGTACTGCGATCGCGATCGAGCGCGGTGCAGTCGCCATGAGCGTGGAGAGCGTTGCCAAATTTTTAGCATGTTCAAAACAATCGTGGTGCGAGCGTGGCGAAAAGACAGCGCAGTGAGGACGTATTAGAGACGTGGAAGGCGTAGAGTACCCACGTAACCGAGCGTAAGTACGACTTAATGATCGTATCGTGCAAGCGTGTCGAGTGCGGTGAGATTGTCTCCCCGTTCTCAGCAACGATCTCAATACTTTCATCACGCCGTACTACGTAGGAGACGTCTCTGCCGACCTGACCATGCTCGTGCGCTATGGACCATGGGCGTCTCTAGCAAGCTCGACCGTCGTACACGATTGTGGCGTGGTGACGCCAAACATTAGATGCTCAGACCACGCCGTTGGGCGTTCGCAATACGGTCAGTGCGTCAAATACCAGCCAGATCACGTCCTGTCGAACTTGGGGTATAGAATTAAGGGTAGCTACCGCTGGCCACACACACTCTCAGGTCACTATGATGAGGCAACACTACTCCATGCATTTTTTCCTCGTAGAAGACAACTCGAATACTTGGATGCCAAGCCGTCATCATCTGAGGAGGATGAGGAGAGAAAATAGAAGATATATTAGTAGAAAATAATCTGATGTGACAGCACAGCAGAACGAATGATGACGTCTAGAACGCGACGCGTATTTATATGTCGTGGCCACGCACAGTCGGGGCCTGCCTAAGCTAGAGCGTGAACTTAACGGCACTATAGGAGCGTGAACTGGCCGCGTCAGTTTGAGGCCGCGGTAGCGTTGCTTAGGCGGGCAGTGCAAGCGTCGTTGAACGCAATGCGATCGATTGTCCGCATAAAGACGGCAGCGGGCGCAGTAGCAAGCGTGATGCGGCGCGTGGGTGTTGAGCGTGTATGGAGCGTGGTGAAAGTCTTGTTTGGGGCGTCAATGAATCGGGGGCTAAAAGACCACTAGGATGATCGAGTATCGGCGCTGGGGCCTACGAGATTGGCCATGCCTCACCACTCTCGGCCAATATATGTTTTGGAGCGTGGGGCGATCGTGAGGAGGCGTAGCTCTAGTGTGACGGGGCCTTTACTGATATATGTGACTTCAAGATGGTAGCATACTAATATTATCTGGAAATACAAATAGTACACCGCAGAATTATTGGTCACATTACATCACTACTGACAGACTCACAATCACATTGTTGGTCATTGTCACTCCTAGCAGATAAGTCTTATGTCTCCGCTGGGAACTGCGGCCGGGAACGTATCCGCTGGAACTATCTGATAGAGGCGTTAGAATTAGGGTAAGGTTGGGTTCAGGGAGTAGCGTAGGCGACTCCTCTAAGACTCGTTAGTTAGATAGGCGAGGTACGGTCGCGATAGTTAGATAGTACCTAGGGTACGTTCCGGTAATATTTCGGACCGTACCAGGTACGTTCCGGCAGGACCATGGAGACATATACGCCTACGGGCAATCACTATACGTCCAACCTGTGTGTGTGTGTATATATCAACGATGTCCATAAATATAGGCACTATATTAGACACTCATGTATATAAGATATTGCACGCTCGCTGCAACGGGGACAACCTCGCCTGCCTAACCCATGCTGATAATTCACTGTATTTTAATAGGCAGTCATGCCATATATGTATGGCCATACAGGCGCGATCCAGGAGGTTGGGTCAGAGGGTTATCAAATGACATGCGAAGCCTTACGCCCG
>NW_014577370.1:167059-168282 GCF_000485595.1 Priapulus caudatus
TCATAGACGAAAACAAGGTAAAGTTTGAATATATTTATTCACATATTGATAGGATATTTACAAGTTGAAAACTATGCAAAACGCTGTTAAAACCGTGTCATACTCTTCTCTATTATGTACTCTTGATATATATATATATATATATGTGCACTATTGCACAGATATGTGCAAGTATATCTGAAAGCATTTTCGGTTAAGAACAATGTGTGCTGCACTACATCAGAGTTATATGAATCACACATTCTACTGCTTCGCACGCACACTGGACCACACGTGTAAGAGTCTAATGCTAGATATACGCTGCTGATTACACCTATTAAACCTACTGATGACGATCAACGCACCTCGACTAGTTTTACTTCATCTTCAAACTTGTGCTGAACCTCCCAGTGGTCCGGAGTCTCGTACTTAAACCTGCAAATTAAACGTATGCACAGGAGCATCACCGGCACACCTTATCGTGTTCCGACGTAGCTACAATTAATATTGTTAGAGAGCAGTCATCTCACAAGCAAGCAGGGTCAGAAGAAAAACTCAAACCGCGGCTCCCCACACCCGGGCCCAGAAATCATGCCTGTGGTTTCGCCATCGTTACTGGAATTTCAAAGTGTAGTTGCGTAAACCTAAAGTGAACGCTGATAACCAGCATTGTTTCACGCAGAAATGCATGACTGGCATGCGGTAATTGCAATGACGGCATCCATACACTTTTCATGGGTGCGACACAACTCGGTTCGGTTTCGTTCAGAGTTCGGTTTGTTTGAATAACCCACAACTGCGTACAACTCGTAATCACGACCAGCGAGATATACCTACAATGTGTGCGTTTTGGGTTGGGACGGGATGCCTGCTCTCGTCACTGACATGTCTCGGCTGTTTGTATAAGGCTTCTCAGAACTGGAGAACACAGAGAAGCGAAACCTGGTTGACAATACACAATGAGCGCTCTCAACAAATTTTACTTAACGTATAATAATACGACAAGAAAAAATAACTCACCTCAAAAATATAACAAGTGCCGCAGAGCGACAGCGCTCAACTGACGTGTACTGTAGCTGGGTATTCTTCTAATAAACTCAATGGCAACCGAATCAAGTGCGCCCTCCCGCCACCGCGTTCGCGCTCAGAGAATATATCTAGAATACTACTAATACAGATCTAAAATCTATGATAGGCTTTGCTATAGCGGTAGTACAGTAATAAAGATACACCTGTGTAACTTT
>NW_014577370.1:168740-170267 GCF_000485595.1 Priapulus caudatus
GCGACCCCCCCCCCCAACGTCCCGAATATCAAGACCGTACGTCGAGCATTTATTATTTGTGCCAAACTGTTGACGAACGGACAATCATGCGATTCTACAAGCTGCATCTGACTTCGTCAGCTGAGCTAACAACAAAACCACTTAACAAAAAAATGCCCATTGAAAATGAATGAGTTTTCACAAAAAGATGCCGTAAACATTCGCATCGTTTCGCTGTTATATGATAAGAGAGGCGGGTCGTCTTGCTGATTTTTTAATCTGGCTCGCTGCAAATTCGCGAATAACCGGCAGCCCTATGCATTGATCAATGCTGCCTCCCACAATACATCAAAGCAAACACCGCAGGCGCGACCGCGCTTGCTATGTGCCAAGCACGTGCCCGCACAGGTGTCCACTAGGGCTGAAGGGGTCGTTGTCGTATCAGGTACTACATATATATGTACCCGAGGTACATATATGTATACACAAAGTGTACCAGACTTGTACTACAGAAGTCTACCCTAACCCTAACCCGAAACATACCTCATATAAAAATATAAACATAATACTAAACAACCTAAAACTACCTCGGGTACATATATGTAGTACCTGATACGACAACGACCCTTCGTGCCCACTAGGCACGTTTACCACGAAAGAACCCGCGTCATCATCCTCGGCACTCACTTATTCAACCCTATAACCTCGCTCATGGTTTTATCCTGGGGGAAATGCTGCATTAGTGATGCGCATTACTGAATTTAAAAACGCTGATGTATAATCGACTGCAGTATATTTTAGTTTTAAAAGTTGTTTGTGTTGTCTTTATAATCTTTTTATATAAATCTGTAACATGCAAAAGTCAAATCTTTTGCAGGAAAACATTTGCATTATTATAATGAACATTAATAAGAAATTGGATGTCTTTCATTGAAATTTCACTCAATGTTATATATACTGTTTAGGAATAGAACCTATTCATGAATGAGGAATTGGGTAAGATCAGTTGTGGAAATTACTCTTGCCAATTTGTGATTGCCGATAGTGAGTGTGTGCCTGCGTGCACGCGCGACTGCGCGTATGCATGCGTGCATGTGTGCGTGTCTGCGTGCGTGCGACACTGACTGCATTGTAGAAGTTATTACTTCTGTGATAGTGTGATACACTATTATTATAGGGGAACAATTTTATTTAATAAATCATTGCTCTAGCTACATTGATCTGCATTACATGATGCAGAACAGCAATTCTATATGAAGCAATACCTATACTATAATCAAATTACAGTGATTACTTTTAAAACTTTGAAAGTCACACTGTCAATATACAGACAAGTACTTTACTTACCATGTTGTTTCGATGCACATTGGTGGTGTATCAGGTGATGCCACTGCCATGGCTGCTATACCAGACTGTGCTAGTGACATCTGTGACAGTGGCAGGGTTGCTGGTGATGGCTGTGACAGCGGCGGGATTGCTCGTGCTGGCTGTGACAGTGGCTGAGAAATTACAGGAGACAATAATCGCAATTGCTGTTTTACTGCTTCG
>NW_014577370.1:171152-179140 GCF_000485595.1 Priapulus caudatus
TACAATGTAATCACATGTATGCTGGCGCTTGCAAAATATGCTATGGCGTGCGGCGTGCGCCCGCTCAGATTTTGACCCCTGGCTAGACTGGTTCGCGGCCGAACTGTTCGTCGCAGAGCGTGTACATTGTCTAGCAGTGCGTGAGGCCGGATACCAGTCTAACACAATAACGTGGCTTGTTGCAGCCGCAGTAGACGGATAAACCGTGCGCCCGTGTATGCCCACGGTAGAATGCTGCACGTGCGTACGTGTGCCCTCGCTCCGCGAATTGCTCGCTCTCTTTTGAATGAGATTAGCACGTAAGAAACAATTATTTTTATCACATAGACACTTTGAAATTTTAGTGGCCCGTTCGGGCCACCAAATTTTAACTTTTGGAAATTTTGGTGGCCCGACATCAAGTTTTGGTGGCCCCGGGCCACCGGGCCACCGCTAGTGTCGAGCCTTGCTGTAGCTGATGAGCCATAGGGTCTATGTCCCCCAGGGTACTGCCGGAAAGTACCCTGGTAACTACCTAGCTAATATGGTTAGGGTTAGTGTTAGGGTTAGGGTTAGGGTTAGAGTTAGGGAGTAGGCGTAAGCGACTCCCTAGATGAGTTAGTGGAGTAGGCGAGGTACGGTCCGGCATATTAGACAGTAGTATTTAGTACCAGGGTACGTTCCGGTATACCGGACCATACCCAGGGTAGATCCTATCAGCCTTATGGTTACGCTGGTTAACTTATATCACCAGGCAGGGTTTCCGCCAGAAAATATTTTTTGAGTAAGGCAGGGTTTCCAACCCTGTGAACTCCAAATGCGGAATGTTCTCGCGGTGATCAGAAACTAGTGGCGTATTCAGAAATTGATGGACAGGGGGGGGGGGGCGAAATGTACCTTGGTTGCCGCTGGCAGACCCGCGTGCCATAGGCATGGCAGTGCTAGGAGGTCTGGGGGCATGCCCCCACAGAACATTTTGAAATATTTTTGCCATTTTCGTGCAATCTGAGACATATACTGTGGGCCATATTCTCATGTCTGATAACACTATTTGAACCCTAGACTCAACCCTGCAAGCCTTGTCTGATTAGCAGACAAACTATGCAACACCTTGCAGACAGCGCCTGTCTGACTAGGCTGTTCCATTTACCATAGACATGCCAGATACAAAATGCATGAAAAAAAACAATGTGTCCAAGCGAACAATGCAAACAATCAGTGCAAATTTTGTACAGTGCAACTGAAATGAGGAATATATTATAACCTTGCCGCTGCAGAATGCGGAAATTAAGCCTAGAAATCGTAATGATTCCGCAGAATGAGGAATGGTTGGAGACCCTGGTAAGGACCAAAATGAGGGGTGTTGATTAAATTGAGAATAAATGGTTCAATGGCAAACTGAACCACCGCCAAGGTCACCCCCACGTCGATACAAACTGTAGTGCATTAACCTAGTGACTATTATGTTTGAACCAATGACTTTCTTGTTATTATTATGCCAATTAAATTATGCCAAGAAATGTGCATTTTCTTTTTATAAATATTCATTTTCACTCCAAATATTGCTTACATACATAAACAAGTAATTTTATACTTGTAATTTTAGGTATGGATCCATACGTACCCTAGAAATATTTTTGGGTATTGGGTATATGGAATTTTACCCTTTTACCATCCTGGCGGAAACTCTGCCAGGTGTGACATATAGATATTCAAGATCGTAAGGATCACATGCAAGATTACATCACATGGCCAATGGCGAGCTTCTCACTGTTTACTGCCCAGAACACAAACCGTGCATGGCTTGAATTCCCGTCCCCCAAGGCGAAATGTATTTAACTACGCTCCTAGTCAATATTGACATATAAATTTGGACGCACGTACCTGTATGCATGTGTGTGTATGCGTGTACATGCGTATGTGCGTGCCTGTGTGCGCGTGCGTGCGTGCGTGCGTGCGTTCATGCATGTGCGTGCATGGGCGTGTTTGCGCTCCAGGAAAAAAAATCCCTTTTTTCAGGGGAGGGCAAGTCCTGCAAGCATCTCAATAAATATTAAAGCTCGTCATTTAACAATCTATAAGTCATAAACATTAACAGCTCAACATTAAACAGCACTGCAGCACTGTAGAACTATTTACACAAAGTGCAACAGTGCCAAAAAATGCCCTTTCTTGGACATTGAACAGTAAAGTCTGAGCCTGAGGTAAACTGAATACAATGATCAGATGTCTGCACAAATTGCTTCATTCGCATTGTTCGCTTGGACGCTCTTTTTTTCAGCTCGCAGCTCACTGCTCGCATTTTTCAGCTCGCACATCCACCATCCTACCCCAGGTACGAGAGAGATTTTTCCCAATTTTCTTTTTTTTTGTCGCTCTCGTAATTTGTTTTGCGGGAGCGATTTCAGAGGTTTCAAGAGCAAATATCGCTCATCGCTCCTGTGTATTTTTTACCCTGGCTGTGCTCGCGTGTGTGCAGTGTGATATATAATACAATAATCTACATAATGTTAGAAATATAAAGTCTATATAATGTTGGATATTGTATCAAAGACAAAGTAAAAAAATAATTTGCCTGTATAACATATCATATATAGTAGTATAACGTTAAACAGAACTGATAGCATAATATAACCACAAAAGCTTATGTATTCATACAAACATAGAGATTCCCTACTCTCTATTTTCCTATTAATGCAGGGGTAGATATTAACTTTTAAACACGGAAGTCCAACTAAAAAAATCTTCCCTACCCTCAAAAAGAGGGAATCTGCAGCAAAATGACGGAGCCCGCAGTCTGAAGTTCAAAATTAAAGATATTAACAATAACGCATGTGCATATTTTGAAGATTCATGCAGTTGCAATTTTGCATGTCTGCCAAATTTTCTTTGGACATTTGCTGACAAACGTACAGTAATTCTGCGAGGCCGTGCTCTGGAACAAACTAGTTAGTATGGCAGAATTTTCAGGGAGTCATACGGACTCCTGCATATGTCAAATCAGGGAGTATTTGACTCCGGACTCCGCAATTAATTTCGCACCCTGTTAATGTATTCTTGATATAACACTAGACTACATTTTTCTCAGATACGCTATACAGTACACAATCTATTATCCGAAATTCAGAAAACCGAAAGTTTTCCCATGGAGGTCGTCTGCACACCAAAGCTCGCGTTTGGAGCCAAATTAGCTCAACCTGACAATATTAATGTGTGTTGGCATTACTCATACATATTGGACTGTACCGGTTCAGCACTTGGGCCTCTTGAAAACTTGGGTTTTAGTACTGCTAGTTGCAGGATATACGATATGTATATCTATACTGTACTACCATTCCGAAATCTGAAAAACTGAGTTTCCGAAACGTGTCTGGGGTACCAAGGGTTTCGGATAATACATTGTGTACTGTATAGCCATTTCGATGTTAGTGAATATTCACGGTGTATATCACGTATAATATCACATGATCTCCATTTCATTATGAGAAGTGTTCTTGAATTTGGCAAAGGACTGTAACAGAAAGCATATATAAGAACTTGGAGAACATTTTTAATGCATGTTATCTCCAATAGTCCAGTTATGTTAATGCATGCTATTTTGAGTTATATCACTCTAATTTCTTACTCAACGCGTGAATGATTGGAAACGTACGCTAATACCACCCGCTCACGACCAGAGCGGGGCGACCATCCGCGACCTATACCGCACCGTACGGCGACCAGAAAATGTTACAGGTCGCCGCGACAAACGCGAAACCACAGCGTTCTCTAACCGCGTTCCACGGTTCAGATCGGCCGAACCATTGGCGTTTGTTTTGAACATGCTCAAAACAAACGCCGTGACTCGGCGATCATGGCGATCATTGCGCCCACACGGCGACCACAACACGATGTCTGGACCGTTTACAACCACGCTTATACAGCACGCTTATCTGGCGACCCTGGCGCGCTCTGGGGCCCATTTTCCGTCCGCCTGTAGCAGCCGAGTAAGGAACGCCACGCCCCGCCCCCCCCGCCCAGCCCCACCCACACCCAACTCGGCCCCAAAAAACAAACACCGGCCCGCCCCCCCGCCCCCACCCGTGTACGGGCGGTATTTACGAGTTTTCGGCCTCCTACGAAGGAGGCTTTCTCAAACCCTAACTGCATGATTATGCAGTTTTGACTACCAGATGGTGTGGTGGTCATGAGCGGTAGTCCATACGCGGGCCATCAAATCAGGCGTTGGATTAAGGAGGCCAGCTGGATCGCCAAGACCACCGCGAACATCAAGCCAGGACGAAGGGAATACAGGAGTGTGGAGTGAGGACGGCAAGGGGCAGGAGGTGGATAAGGGCTGCCATTAAGAGGGTTCGCCAACTTAATGTCATTAATCGCGTCAATAATAAACATATATACTATATATATATATATAACTATATATATAATATATAATTCATATATATATTATATGGCATGCGTCATCACTATTAGTTTGTGTTTATATGTCGATTTAGCGTTAGAGTTAGGGTTGCGGTTAGGCGTTAGGATTATCAATCCATTAACGATTAATGATATCAAAGTTCCGGGGAACACTGTCCTAATCGGAGCGTTAGCCCCATGCTTCCTCATGGACTCATTAGTTAAACTCGGTTAAGATAGTTTGTGTAAAGTTTACACCTTTGTGAACATGTTATACGTCTCCATTCCAAAGAGTCGCTGGTCAGATGAAGGCATCTGCAGACAGAGCACACTGCTCTTGAGCCACACGCATTACATGGTCCTACAATGCGTATCATGAGTGTCACTCCGCTACTGAAATTCTCTCCCTTCCTCTTAGTAAATTGTTAAAATTGTTAGGTTTATTGCTACTGCGATTATGCAGTGTTGATTCTGTTTCATTTGAGATCCAAATTGCTCTCTTTCCATCTTCGATCTTCCATCTTGGAGCTTTGAAGACAATTTTATTTACGGATGGTACATTGACAAAGGTTACGAGTATCATCAGCACGGCAATATAACAATGTTAACTAGAGATAGCTATATTATGTGCCGAGAACAGCGGATTACTAATCTATCTACTGCTATCGCTATATATAATATATATCGGTTACGTCGATCTGTTCGCCTCTTGAACAAATTACTCACGGTTTCGGTGGGTGCAGGGAAAAAGAAAAATTAGCGAATAAGTATTACATGACCAAGAATAAATATAAGTAAGGTAAAAACTTTAAGTAATGGTAAGAAATAAATAAAGGTTGCGACTCGTTTGCTTTTGGTCATACGAGGCCAAGACCAATCCGGCTTCCGTGGCGCTCCGTAACGGAAAATGTTTCACCGCCGGCATAGCCTATAGACTTCATTTGACTCGTTACGGGCAAACAGGGACCGAAAGACCTCAGAATGAAAGACCGTGACAGCCCCGTAAAAGATACTAAGTGAGGGAGCCTCAGCAACTGGTGCTGGAATAGTTCCAAACGCTAGCGTACTGTCGCTGGGAACAACCTTAAACTTGAGGCTGTCTGTTTCTGGTCTGAGAAATTGCCTCGAACTTCTTGGAGGTGTGCTGATGCTTGAGTGCGGGCTGTCACAGGGTGTCAAATATGAATCACTTGGAATGTCACCAGATTGTAATGATTTAAATAACATGGTCAAGCTGTAGTTTTCTTTCCTCTGGTTTTCTGCAATGGTTTTCCCAGCCCTCAGTTGGTCTAACATGCTGCGTGACACTTATACTGGTTGCGATTGATGGCGTAACGTCGCAGCGTGCCTTTGAACCATATGCTATCTTCGCTGATCGCGTTCTTCTTGGTGTGGGCTCCACACTGTGGACACAATATCTTAGGTTTGAACAAACACAGGGCTATTATGGGGCATTTGTCTTGTTTTCCCGCCGTTTGCTGTTCTTAAGGGTTTCTCTAAGCCTGGGCGCACATTGCCGGAACATTTTCCGCAAACAAATTTTGTCCGAACAAATTGTTTTTGTCTGGCAATTGTGCGGGTGACAATAGGCTGAGCGCACATTGCAAACATTGACGCAAACGAATCTCGCTGCGCCGCCGTCTAGTAAGCGTGTGTTGTAAAGAGCTTCACGTGATCGGCGATGATTTTGGCCCACAAAAATCATGTGACCACATATGCGTGCCATGCCTTGTAGATAACTTTGAAAACGTTAAGTAATGCTTTATTCTTTGTAACGCCACGAGGCCGCGCCACTGAGTCGCAGAGAGGAGACTTATGCCGCGGGACTATAGCCTTAAGCGCTCCTGTAACAGCGTCTGTGTTGATTTACCAGTTTATTTGAACCACATATCAAATATGTAACGAGCAGACAGTCGTTGGAGAATCTGTATTCGCAATGTCTCAAGGAACACGAGATTTATAAACATGGCGCTGCAAGGCCAAGAGGAGACTTGATATAATCTTCGCAACGCGCAAGCTTGAGTCAACGGGAGACTGGACGGTGAGCGAACGCGTGTTACCCTGTTACCACGTGTAGTATAAATGGGCGGCAAAAACGTACGTAGGCCTTATACGTGCATTGCTATAGTTCAGCGACGCATGGAAAGCTCGGAAGCACGCTCAAGAAAGAATGCAGATGGACATGAGTGCTCGATAGTGCTACTGGCAATACCAGCCACATCAGTGCACAAACAGAACGACTACTGCAGATGCTCAGCTGCAATTAATCAGCCAACAGGCAGCAGCAATCGCAGGCGACCAGTCATCCGAGCAGCAGAGCAACCCTACCTAGATGCATGCTCGCTTACGTAAGAAGTAAACTAGGGGGTTAATGAAAACACTATGCGTCCAGAGAAGCTAAGGATTAGGACGTCCTCTCTCAGCATTGATCTTAGGAGCTGCGCGAACAGCGCTTTGCTTGCTTTCCGGCCAGAGTAAGCCGAACTCACAGAGGGTTTGAATGGGCAAACTCAGGAATCGCCATCGAGTCCGCCATGAAACCATGCTACATTCTAACCGCTGTAGATGCTCTTCGACTACACTCCCGTGCCAGCAAGCGACAAGAACATTAAAGAAGTTTGTGCGTAATTACTGTAAAGGCTAATAAAAGACAGACAAAACCTCTGTGTGGACATCTCGACAGCCTCACAATTTCATCACTTGCATCAAAAGCCTCACCAGTACGATTGCAAATTCCAGTAGTGCAGTGCGTGGAAAGGTAAAGAATGCCAAGCTTTGTGATGAAAGGCTTGCTGCTAATCAATGTGCACAAGGCAGGCGCATGACGACCACAAGTTCTGTCTAAAACTGGTGTTCTGGCGCCGAAGAAGGGACTGCGGCAAGAGACGAAGAGCTGAGAGATCTATTGACCTTTCCTGTAGGAAAAGGCCCGAAGGATATCTGGCAAGCAGACGGAAAATGTCACCAGAGACAGAGCCCAGCTCACATATTCTGCTAGTTCTGGGGTAAACCAGAATCCACATGAGAGAAGTGTGGAAAGGAACGGCGCCAAATAATCACGCGAGGCGGGTTCAGAAGCAAGAAGGAGCTGCAACAGTCCAGAGACTACTCTCGGAATGATAGAGAGAAGTGAAACTGGAGATGTGGTCAACCAGTGGTGGTTACCCCGAAACACCGAGAGCATGAGCCGCACCTTGCCAGCAAAAAAGGAGAATGCAAATCATGCTCGTAATCAAAGACCATTTTGCCAAGAGTGGCAGAAACTCTGGGCTAAGAAACTAGCGCATCATACCATGACAAGCCAAAGAAGATGTTAATGGAAAGCCATCATTTATGCTCGCATTAGCACTAATGTTACTTGCGTTAAAGTCACCGATTTCATAGGACAAAAAATGCCCAAGCCAAGTGAAGGCTCTCATTGACACTAAGATCGGATTGGTGTTGCGATTGCAGAAAGCGAACTTGCGTGTCGGTGAAAGAAGACCCTCACAACCTATATGTCCACGCAACTGCGCAGACATGCAAGCTAGACGGCGTAATGCTAGCTGGAGTATAAAACCAATGAAGCCACAGTGGATATTTCCAAGGGCCGACATTGCCTTTTGGGT